>NC_064442.1:9900984-10204015 GCF_023343835.1 Lagopus muta | reverse complement strand
CAGCTTTGGGAAAGGAAATGCTTCTTTTTTTTTTCGCCAAGAAAAAAAAAGTGTAGTTCAATATTCTAGTCTTCAGACATCTTCACACCAATAATGGAGGATCATTAGAAGAAAGACCCAACATGCAGATCAGAAAGTGCGTTTTGCTGAAAGTAGTTTAATTTGACATTTCCACAGACCAAAGGTGCTTCTGTTTCTTTTGTGTTTCTCACATCACTTACCAATGCAGGCTGTATGGTGCTGAGTGAATCCCGGAGGACATTTACAAGTAAAGCCCCCAATAGTGTTGACACAAAGGAACTGGCAGTTGTGCTGCTTTGTTGCACATTCATCAAGATCTAAAAAACAAGCAAACATTTTTCATTTGTTTCCTTGCGAGGATCTGACAGTTCAGCTGGACTTAGAAGTGACTGCAAATAAATAATGTATCAGATAAAGGTATTTGAATCTAAATCTCATTTCCACACTGGCATCCAATTCCTTGAACACGGAGCCCCTCACATTACGAATGGGACTTCAGAGCTATAGTAGCGTCTGTGCTAATGCAGGTTTACAGACACCACTCTCACCTGTCTGTAAGATGCTATTATACTGTAATGCCTGCTCTAGCTGTAGTCAGTCAATGTGAGAAGAAGTGGCAGATTGCAACATGGTATTGTATTGAAGAATGCCAAATTTAGAATCACTGCCCAAGCTTCTGTAGTTTCAGTCAGAGCTCTGGTACAAGATATAGGAAATAAGTGAAAATATAACGAATGTTTGAAAGTCTCTCCTGCAATGTTGTCCTTTATTCAGCATAATGCAGAGGAGGTAGGTTAAAACTCTGTTGATGCTGGACAATGCACTGAAAACAATGTTCATCTTTGAGCTGGAGACTATTAGAATTATTATAACTAGCATTGTAAAGATTTACCTTATTTAAATGTTCCTGGATTAGTATTTGCCCATGAAACATTAAGTTTCTGCAATAAATTGCTTGTTTGTTACCTTTGCAGCTTCTCCCATCTTCTTGAAGGATGTACCCTTTTGGACATGAACACTGGAAGCTCCCCTCTGTGTTTTTGCAGATGAAATTGCAAGGTTTGGGGGACTCATTACATTCATTCAGATCTAAAATAAGCAAAATCAGATAACAACCAGGTAACAGCCAGCATTTGTGATGTTTTTTAAGATGCTCAAATTAATGAAGGACATTTTTTTCCTCATTTTTCAAAGTTTTTGTATTTCTTTCCACAAGCCATCTCTTTGTAATAACCTTCATGTACATGCAGCATAATAAACTTTATTTTCATAGAACATAATGAAAAACCTACCTATGCAAAGAGTGCCAGTTATATCTGTAGTATAGCCAAGGTTGCAGTGACAACGGTAAGATCCCCTTTCATTGATGCATTCCCCATTACGGCAGACATCGTGGATAACCTTGCACTCATCAATATCTGCAGTTAAATGAAGGTTAGTTCACAAGAGAACATCATAAAGAGCTAATTTTATAAAGTTACAGTAGGTTCTTGTGATCTGACATTAAAAAGCCCTACAGAAATTAAAAGACTACATAGCAAAACACTGAACAGATTAGGGAGAAATATTAAGTGGAAAAATATGAAATGGAGCATTAATCTAACTTTCAAATGCAATAAGTTGTAAGTGTAAGCAAACAAGTGGAACTGATCATATATTAACTCCATGAATCAAACATCACTTTGCTCTCATGTACACAAATAGCTCTTGATGTGCACCCACAAGTCAAATGCAAGAATGCGAATTCCCACCTGAGAGCGTGTCAGTCAGCCAGCATGCCAAATAAATATCTGCCAAGCAGGGACAGATGCCTTCTCATCAAAGGCCTTTGGCTTTTCCTCCTCCCAAATGACTGTGCTCTCTCCACATGAAAACTCTTAGAAAATCTGGACTGATATCCAAAAAATTTAAATTATCTAAGGTGGTGTTTTTAGGTAAGTCAGTACCTGCTCCATTGGACATGTATCCCCGACCATGAGGACAAAGCTTCTTAAAGGCCACAGTGCCTGGGAAGGGGCAGACCTCGCAGTTTGGCCCCCAGCCTCGGCCACCATCACAGCAGCATTCAGACTTGGTGACAGAGTTTCTGTTACTTGATCCAATCTGACACATACTTTGTAAGACTTCAGTGAAGCAGTAGCCTTCCCTGTTGTCTGGAAGACAAATTATGCATTACAGAGAATCCTAACGGCAATGACCTCCAGAAGGTCATGAGATATTAGGAATTTAGTCAGAAATATAAAAGAAAGGGCATACTTCACCCTGGGACTGTGCAACTGAGAGTGAAAGACTACCAGCAGTAAGAAAGAGAGCACAACGTCTAAGGGAAACAAAGAAGACAGGAAATTTAGCAAAAGGTGGAACACAAGTTACATTATGCTTACAAAAAGATACATTTCTGTTTGATTCCAGAGGAGAAAGATTGGCTGAAAATCAGACCCAGAGAAAAGGCAGAGCAATTCCAGGCTGGCTGATACCACCCCACTGTAAGCTTGCACAGCTAGCCAACCCAATGTGACTGATCAAAGCGGCATACAGTTAGCACAGGAGGACTGAAATTGCAGGACACCTATTTAAAAAGGCCCCTTCTTGCAGGAATGTAAATTCAAGACCGTGTTTATTCACTGTTATATTTCTAAGTTTAAGCTTCTGAGTACTTCTGCAAAATGAGACAACTCACTAAGTTGTAAAGCAGCCTAAAACAAGAGTCACATCTGACTGCCAAAAAAACCCAGCTAGAGTGACTCCCAGACAACAGAACTCCTGTTACTCAAGTGATTATTCATGAGGGTGTTACTGTTGGACTTACCAAGGCATTCGTTCTGAGTGTCACTGACTGTGAATCCCTCATTGCATTCACATCTGTAACTTCCCACTGTGTTTACACACCGACCATTCTCACAGAGTCCAGGCTTGGTCTGACATTCATTCTCATCTGTTTTTTTTTAAAATGATATGGGAAAAATCAAGTCCATTACTGTATTAAAGCAGACTAGAGAAGTTTTTACGGAGTTTTTGAGCTGAACATTATCTTGTAAAACTTGCACATATATTATTTATTTTTGTTATAAAAATTCTATTAATTTTCAGAGGAAAGATGGCAGTCCAGCTCACTTTATAGATGTTGTTTCTAAGTTTTCTCTTCAACATATTCCTCAATGGTTTTCAAAATTGTTCATAGTTATAGCTGCATTTCTTTATGTCATCCAAAGTTTTACAATTCATATCTACCTTTATTCTTTTTAACAGAGATCAACAAGCTCACAACAGTGAGCCCAATTCTCTGCTCACCACGAGCAATTAATTCATCAACAGCAGTGCAAGCTAGTTGTACAGACAGCCACATCCAGATTTTCCACTTACTGCCCAGATGTGTGAACACCTATACAGCAAAATGATATGTGTATAGCACTGATGATCCAGTATGCAGGTAGGTGCATAATTCTTCCCTTGAGTTCTTTAATGTTTTGCTAAATCCAAAATTTTCAGCTCTACTGAGAGACTGTGTGTTTCAAAAGCTTCAGTACTTCAGTGCCACTTACCTATACAACCTTCTCCATCTGGCCTGCGTTGGTAACCTGGTCCGCAGATGCACATATAGGTGCCTATTAGGTTTTTGCACTCCATTTGTTTTGAGTCACAATCATGACTGCCTTCTTCACACTCATTCTGATCTAAAACACAAGGTTTAGACTTCATTATATGGAGAGATGCTCTTCGAAATTCATAATAAGAAATTCTGACTTTGCAATTTTAATCCAATCAAATTTAGCACTTTCTACCAGATATACCAGTCTAGAGCAAATTCATTTCTCCCTAGTGCCCTTGAAGAGAGCTGCATATCATCTGATGTGACCTCACTTATGGAGATGTCTAGGTTTACTGGCAGGACAGTAATGCAATCATAATACATAATACAATCAACTGTGTAATGCAAACCATAGAATTTCATCCCAAATTCTTTCCGACCCCATTACCTCCTGGGATTAAAACTCTGTCCCATTACTGCAGTGAGTCAGAGCCCTACCCCTGCAGGAACTTGAAATCATTAGCTCACAACTGTGAGAGTCTGGTAGGAGTTTTACCTCTGCACATTCTCCGGTCCTCTCGCAGAACATACCCTGCAGGGCACTTGCACTCATAGGATCCAAAAGTGTTCACACAGCGGAAAGCGCAGAGCAGAGGGTTCTGAATGCACTCGTTGACATCTGGATTCAGAGTGGCAAAGACCATGTGAAGTGAAACGCGCTTTTGCAAAACGCAGCAGACTTAAACACGCAGGTTTTAGTTACAGCCAAAGATCCCAGTTTAACACAGGCTAAATTTTAACTGTTGAAGACTCACATTTCTACTTGTTATGGATTTCCGTATAGGAAAAGGCATCAGACATGCCAGCATGTTTGCACAGCTACCTGAAGTCTCAATATCTCCAAAGAGAAACAGCCAACGCAAATGATTTCCACATCAATGTTGCCAAAATCCTGTAAGTTAAAACTATCTTTTTCATTTCTAGGCTCAATTTTTATTATTTACGTATTTTTAAATTCTAGATTCACTAATTCAGCTTCTTCATACACTGAATTCCTTAAAACATTGCTCTTACTAGAAAGTGCATTTACATACACTCTGGGTTACTTGAATAATTACTGTCATATAATGATGTTTACACTCTGCTAACTCCTCTGCAATTTGAGCTTTTGACCAAATTCCACAGGGAAGTAAACGAAGTTCTAACTGTATATAAAACTAATGTGAGCTGATGCAAAAATAGAACCATTCTTTTGTATGGCTTTGCAAACTAGATTGTGGCAGATAATTGAAGAACAGCTGTGTCAGGTCAGATAAGAGTGTCAGAATGTCCTAGGACATTCTCCTCTCTCTGGCTATAACTTAAGGGAAAAGTATTTAAAAAAATGCACCATGTATGCAGAGATCTTTCCCCTGATACAGCCTCTCAGTTTAAGGACTTCCATAGCCAAAAGCCACATCCAAACTATCAAGCTTAATTTCCAGTGATGGATTCCCACACAAATTTGTGCAAACTCCTTCTGGATCAATTTATATTTGTGGCCTCTCTAATGTTCTGCAGCAAAGAGTTTCACTACTTAAGTAAGCACTATACATATAAAAATGTTTGCTTTGGTTTGTGTCTAACATGTTCCCTCTAGTTCTGGTACCCTCACCACTTGTGGCTTTATAAATTTAAATTATATATCTCTTCAACCACATTTACCACACTGAAAGATTCTACTCTAATTAATTTTCTGTGTGCTTCTTCTAAAACTCTGATCTTCCTTATTGCTCCCTTCTTTGTACACTTTCACTTTTTAATTTCTGAAATAAGAGACCGAAGCATGAAAAACATTCAGCACAGGGGTACCACAGTAATTTTATAGTGCTGTGCTGTCTGTTTGTTCTGTTTCTTTCATAACAAACCCAAGTAGTCCATTTTCTACTTTCACCTTTGCTTAGCATTTCAGAAATCCTCCACAGACTTTTTAAGCTGCTTTACTCTCCTTGACTGTTTTCTGAAACGAGGAAGCTGTTTCAGCACACAACGGCAGTGGCTGTCCTTAACATGTGGGAGTCTCACCTTCACAGGTCATCATTGGTCCAGGCTCAAACCCATCAACACAGGTACATTCAAAACCTCCCACCACATTCCTGCAAGTTCCATTTCCACATGGATTTCCAACAGCACATTCATCAGTATCTGCAAGCAAATAAATCAAGGCAAGACTACGCAGTTATTCTCAACTAAAAGGTACAAAACTCTAATAAGCAACAACAACAAAACACAAGAACTCATTTAAGCTACTGAATTACAGTCACTTGAGATCACTGGTGGTTTTCTTGGGCAAACTCCCAGCCAAAGGAAGACTGACCTAGAACAGGTTGCTCAAGCCCTGCCTACTCAGGTTTTGATCACTGGCGTGGATGGAGACTACGTTAGAATAACATATCTCCATAACATCCTTAATGCCATACTTAGCAATTCAGTTCTTTTAAAACGGAAGATGAAGCAGCTGTACCTACCCACACATTGAGTTTCTTGTAGGATGTAACCATATGGACATTCACAGCGGAAAGATCCATCCGTGTTGATACACTGGCCAAATTTACAGTTATCTGGATCAAGGCACTCATCCACATCTGAACAACACAAGAAACACAAACAACACATTAAATGTAATTTATTTCATATGGTTTTAGACTTCTCTCAAAGAACAAGTGTTGTCCTTGCAAGAAACATTCCTAACCAAACAACAAAAATGGTATTATTTGAGTTTTGACAGATTAGGTCGTGGGCACAAAATCTGGCTTACAGGCAAGCTTTCAGAACTCAAAAAAAGAAACTGATTCTAAATGTCATATAAAAATCTGAGTGATGCCACAAGGAGAGAGGCAGATAAGAAAAACAGCAGCCATTTAGTGCTCCTTGATTAAATGATATAGCTGAAATGATATCTGTCTTGGATGAGAGCAGAATGTACTGAAGGGATGTGGCAAACTGTGGTTTGCACTTTCAGAGCTTGGAAACAGGTTACATATATTACACAAGGAAAGCCGTGAAACACTGTGATCCATGCTCTGGGTCCTACACAAGTTTCTTAGAAAGTCTGAGAAGCTTAAATTAAAAATGCTAAATTAATTTCTGATATATGAGACATTGAGATTTATTTTTAAAATTGGTTTAAATAGTTGAAAAAAAAGTAGTTTCCAAAAGTTATGTCTTTTGAAAATATTGATTCTCAGTTGAAAGGCACAATGGTCTATGGATAAAAAATGGCGCAACAACAGCACTGGCAATTGTGTACTTCATGCACTTACCCAGTCTTGCATCACCAGGTCCAACAAGGATGCCAATTCCAAATGGACAAATTTGTCTGAATGCCTCTGTTTAAAAAAAAAAAGAAAAAAAAAGTTCAAAGCATAAGTAAAATTCTATTGTGGAGGTGAGCATTATCCATAAACTTTGCAATCAGACAGCAATTCATCCTTCTCGTGTTCAGATCCAGAAATATAGTACATAATGTACAGAATTTACTTTGGTCTTACAGCCATGAACTAACTGTACTTTTCATCTGATATCCTCTGTGTGCAAATGTAAAAGGCTGTGAACAATGAGCATTATGTAACTTGCTTCAAGGATCAAACAAATGCAAAATTTCCATCTTAAAAGTATCAGTACCAGTGACTGCATTCTTTTCTACTATAAACTAAAGAGCTCTTAGATTTTCTGAAGAAAATACAATCTCATCTGTAGTCACTAGTTGGTTGAAATAACTTTAATACAGGTAGGATGAGAGTATAATTTTGGGGTTCAGCTTAGACTGAAGTTGCCGTTCTGTTTTCAAATCCACAAAATGCTGTGATATGTGTTACAGTTTTCCAGCTGATTGGTTCAAATGCTCCAAGGGCAAATGAATGACTCACACAGGCAATATGCCCAGAAGGAATATTGCAGCTGGCACATCTGATTTCTCTTTTCTCCCCTTGTTTTTGTGTGGACTGTCTGCAAAACATCTACATGACATATTAGTGAAATGAGCTGTATTAATGTATTGCTGAAACCAGTAATGCTGTTAACCACATCTGTCAGTATGAATTAAAGTGTGTGCAGCAAATTGCACTACAATAGTACAAAGGCCTGTTGACTTGTTTGATGCTTAGTTGCAGTCTTACAGAGGATGCTAACAAAGGAAAGTATTTCTTTAGTAACAGCCCATGGATGCTTTCCCTCATAAAGGCCTCTGCTTTGTCATTCTCTGTTATTTCTGCAAGCCATTTGCACTGAAAAGACTGCAAGTCAGATTTTTTTAAGAAGTAATAAATTTTAGTCACAAAATGCAACAAAGTGATTAAGGTGTAGATCTAGTTCTATTGTTTGTAAAATAAAAACACACTTGGGTTTTATTTTTATGGCACCTCTTCCTACACTTGGACTAACTCTATTTGCATCTTGCAGGTGTTTCCTCATAGAGCCTATTACCTTTCTACTGCAGTATGTGACACTTACACAGCTAAACATTCACCTCCTGATCATATTAATAAACCTATAAGCAAGCACTGAGTGCAGTTGAGAGATGCTTTATGAGACTGCAAAACCATCTACATTAAAGAGGGCAAAGACAACTGTTAGGGTTAAACAGCTATGAAAAATTATTGTTCCTAATTCTTTCTTATAAGAAAGCCAGTCGTCTTTCAGTTCTGATAGATTGTCACAACACTGAGGTTACCAAGTCAACAACGCACCGTCTGCTTCCTCTGGGCAGAGTTCACAGGGATCTCCCCATCCCTGTCCTTTTAGGGCACAACAACATTCTTGTTTGGAGTGGTTTCGGGACTTTGGCACAGAACATTTTCCATCTTCAAATTTGGTAAAGCAGTAACTCACTCGCAGATCTGCATTGAGAAAAAAGTTGTTATGAGCAGTTAGAGTGACTTTGAGGCAGTTTTCAACTAGAGGTGTAAATTGCAAATTACATGAAGCCAACCCTCCATGCCCCAACAAAACACCCAGCTTCTATATGAGACTAACAAGGACAATTACTGCCTCTGACTGGAGAAGACTGGAAGAGGGACACACATTCTAACCCAGTAAAGGAAATCTACAGGATAGAGTGTCCTATCTCAGTCAGGGAAAAGGAAAAGATTTTCTTTTTGTTCAGCAGAAATGCCAGGGCTGCACCCTCCTCCCACCTTCACTCCTCTTTGTGAAAACTGAATACTGATTTATTTACATTTTGTTAGTAGTAAGAAACACTTCAGTAAAGAGATTTAAGTAAACTTGCAATGATAATGCTGCTTAGTGTTAAACTGAGGAGCAATTTTTAACAGCACTTTCCTTCTTCATTCTTTCCTGAGGCACACACAACAAAGAAAACTGGCCTTGCGGCACTCCTTCAAGCTGGGCAACCAGGATGCTGGAATAGAGCTGAGATCACAGACCACAAGCATCCAGCAGGCAGAGAGCTGGCAGCTCACTGGGCTGGCAGGGGAACAGCAATGGGCCAGTTGTGGAAGCAGCTGCTCATCCAGTTTTCTGGCCACTGCATCAATGCTGGGCAACGTCCAGACTTTACAAAAGCAAAGTAACAGGAAGTTTTAAACAAAAGTTTGTTTGGCCCAAGATACTAGAACAAAACCCTCTTCTGGGGAGGATGAGGAGAAACACAGTTCTTGTGTACATACAAGCATGCATTTTCCTCTGATATTATATGTGAAACCATGGTCTGTTTTCTACACAGACGATTAAGCTGCATTTTTTATTATGATCTTGTTTCTTGTTTGCTTTTTTGTTTTCTCCTTACCTGGAGAGAACAACACCCTCAGGGTAAAGAAATCTCATACAAGCTACAAAAGCACAGCTAAAGCAGCTGTGTGACTTTCTCAAAGTTAAGGGAAGGAGCTGCGCCAAACTCCGTGGTGGTTTGGAGACTTGGATCAACGTTTACTGCAGGTTGGGTTCCCTTTTTTTTTATTTTTTTTTTAAACCAAAGCCACAGTTTCATTTAGCCCACTGTGAAGTGAAGAACTCACTACAGTGTCAACAAGTATCACCAGTCTGTGCCAAGCCTAACTACAGAGGTCCTTATAAAGGTCTTACTCATCAGCGGTTAGCACTGTGCACACTGTGTATGGGACATTTAATGATGTATCTATTTAATAATTTCCCAAGTCTTTAAAATAACTCATTCCCTAATTTGCTGTGCTTTTTCTTTATCCACATTATTAACCAACCTGTGGGTTTTCATTGCTAGATGTTCAGCTTTTAGCATTTAACCTCCAGTGTACGTGGTAATCTTGAAGCCTTACATCTTGAAAAAGCTTCTGCAGATGGGTGCTTATTGTCCACATTATTCTGTTTGCTAATGTTTTCCATCTATCTTTTTTCCACCCACACATTTGAGGAAAGCAACAGTGTTTAACAAGTATTATGTAGAATTTGGTAAGTGCTAAGAACTGGCTTATTCCTGGAAATGCTGCCTGTGGCACTGCACTGCAGTAGTCTTTGGTGCTCATGCTTCATCACCATGTCAAACGTGTCACAGTCTATACAGAATTTAGGTAGTCTCAACATTTCTTCCAGGAGTGCAATAAAGGGCTGTGGAGCAACATAATTTCCCCACTTAGCACACTTGACATAATCTTCACCTCTTTTATTGCAATGTTCTCTTTAATGACAATCAGATGTTAGAGCAAGGCAGAACCTGGCCACAACTAAAGAATTATCATGTTTTTCTTGTGAAAAATACTGTTCAAGTCCAGAGCTTCCTTAGTATATTAGAAACAGGCAGCTAACAAGGCTTTTATGAAACAGAAAACAAATTCTGAAATGCCAAAAAATAAGGATGAGATTACCTTGGCACCGCCTTCCTGTGGAAGACAACACAAAACCTTCTGGACACAGGCATTTGAAACTGCCTGGAGTGTTGCTGCATGTGCCCAGGGCACAAATTTCTGGCTGTTCCACGCACTCATCAATGTCTGTAAGAAAAGTAATTACAGAGATGAGAAATAAAAATGTCTATACTGGCAGATGTTTTACATAAAATGTAACTTTACATCATTGCTGATATCTTACAGATCTGAAAATACAGATGTCAGCAAAAAGATAGACAGAAAGAGGGACAAGAAATCCAGGTACAAAATCTAGGGTTAGTTTTTCAAAACCTCATGCTGTGGGTACACCTCCAGCCATGTATTAGCAACAGGTCTAGGATCAGATCTTTCTCTTGGGATCTGATCAGGTAGTTGTGATTCAAAACAAAACTTAACCAGACCTCACCAGAAGCAAGTAACTTATCAGTGACTACAGTTCCAAATTGCATACTGCCACACAAAAAATAAATATGATCCATGTTTATATGCAGAGGAAAGTGGTAACAACTGCGAATAGGTAAGGAAATGGACAAAAGGACTGATCTATACACACCTTCACATTTGTCATTTTGCAGGACATATCCAGGAGGACAAATGCATCTGAATGACCCATCCAAGTTCTGGCATGTGCCTGGCGCGCATTTTCCAGGCTCCAGTGCACACTCATTGACATCTGAAAGAAAAGGAAAGCAACAGCAATTATCTCAAATAAGTTATCTCAATAAATTTGCCACTGAGGCTGCTACACTTTTGATTCCGACAAACTAACAGTGGAACCTCCTAGGAGCAGAAGAGTCCTCATCCACTTCATCTAGGTACAATGACAGCACTTCTGACAGTTCTCTGATCTCTTTCACTGTTTTACTGAACATTGTCTACTCAAGGTCTACTGCATCTTTTTCCTTCCCTAAAAGAAGGCACTCACCAACACAAGTCCTTCCATCCAGAGCCACCTCATAGCCATCATTGCACAGACATTGGAAGGATCCAATAGTGTTCACACACTGACCGTTCCTGCAGAGCATCCCATTTCCACTTGCACATTCATCCACATCTAAAAAAAAATAACATTGAAATACACCTGCACCAAGTAAAATCGGATAGCTGAGATTTCTGTTTCCACTGTATGAGCACAGTAACTGATACTTTATCAATAATCAATTTCAAAAGGAAGTGAAAGAGAAGTACTGCTACTGGTCTAATTCAAAAAGTTCTCAAAGCAAGAGTTAAAAAAGGAATGGGATATTTTACGCATAAACATTTAAGTGGTTGCAGAAAAGTAAGAAGTAAATAATTGGAGGCCTTCTCAAACTGAAGAAATGGCTTTTTTTCTTATTAACAATGACTATTCAAGTGTGATCCTTTAATGCAGAGAAGATGGTACTAATGTTAATTTCATTAGAAGCAAAAAGTCTTAGAAATACTTAACTGGTCTCAGCACTCCTTACCTATGCAGTCATTGTTGTGCGAGAGAATGAATCCCAAATTGCAGCGGCAGTTGAAAGAGCCAATGGTGTTTCTACAGGTACCATTGCCACAGGCATCTCTCTCACATTCATTAATATCTACAAAGGAGAAAAAAGGAGCAGCAAGAATTGTCATCTCTGAGGGGGCAAAGAAGACTTGTAGCTATCCCACAGGCAAGAGAAGTAACCTACAGCCAACACAGACCAAATACAAGTGAAAAAGATTTTCCTGTCTTCCAAAAGGAAGATTTTACAAAGGTTTATATATTTGACAGTATCATTTATAAAAACAATCAAGCATTCAATAATAACTTATCTTTCTGTAGCTCAGCTTTCCCAAAAGACCTCTAAGCTATCTTTGGTCACAAACATTCTGAAATCTCCCTGTCTTACTCAGACAACAGACACTAAACTAACAGCTTAGAATGGGTTAAACACAGAATTTCCTTCTTTATGAAGATGTCTCTGTTTCTGAAAAGGCCATTTTTTTGGCAGGAAATCTATTCCTCACTTCTCTGTTAACAAGCAGGCTATATACAATTGTTGCACTGCAAAATTCATCTACTAGATCTGTTGCCTAAAGGAATGAATGAGACAAGTTTTAGAAAACTCTGAAGAAATAATTATTTTTCTGAAAAAAAAAAATGAAAGCATTAGCAGTTTATAAAACTGGATATATATATTTAAGCTGTCTGTCTCCAGTACTGAGACATTCTTCCTTCATTATCAGCTTCTTATCATCTCCAGTTGTCAGCTATGGTGGTTTTGCACCTTTGCCTAGAGGTTGATGGTTCACAATCGGTTCTTGTAACGCCACTCCTTATGGCAGGGAGGTTAGACTTCCATTACAATAGTTATTAAGTACAACTTAATTTGGTATACTTGCCTATACACATTGTTCTGTCGTCGTTGGTCTTGAATCCATTGTGACAAATGCAGTAAAAACTTCCAACAGTGTCGATGCACTGCCCATGGCTGCAGATATTGGGAATTTCTTGACATTCATTCCGATCTGAAAACAAAGTGACACGCAGAGTTAACACCTCTAAAATACAAGGCTGGAAAGATGTAGTAGCAGCACCCAGGAGAGTTAGAAACCAGTGCATGTCTATAATATAAACGGGTATTTTCAATTTATTAACAACAAAAGCATTTTAAAGAAAATCTCTGAAAATGGGCTATTTGATTGTAAATTACATAGCCCAACATCTGGGGAGCTGAAAAAAATTGAGTGTAAAAATAATACTGATGAAACAAATTTTTGCTTGAAAGAAGACGTCACTGTGGATTCAAAAAGTAGAACTAATGACACAAAATTGTGACAGGAGATGTCTGAGTGCTTAAATTGACTTTGCAGCAGATGGAAAGCCTCACATATATCACGGTTGTTATCCTCATGAAAGCAGATACTTGCTTTTAGCCATATTAGATCATATGGTTGATTGACTTACTGAAATAATATAAAACCAAAATTGAGATGAATCCCCAACTTTTCTAAGTGAGCTTACAGGAAGTAAAGATGCATTAAATATTAGCCACTCTATGCAAAGACAAAATGAGTACTTGTATACACATGTGTTGTAGCACGCAAAGTGATGATCCTGAAAATCAGACAAATAGGGCACGATAAGCTCAAACAACAAGAACTGCTGCTGTATGAAGCCAGAAAGTGTTTTGCCAACAGAAGCAAGCACTCATTTGTATAATTCTGCACAGAAAGATGGGGAAATCTATCCTGCCAACACATTATATGCTGTCTTACAATAGCAAGGCATCTATTACACTGGTATAACAGCTGACTGCTTCCTGCTGCTCTTGTTATCACAGAATCACAGGATTGCAAGGGTTGCAAAGGACCTCAAGAGATCATGGAGTCCAACCCCCTGCTAAAACAGGTTCCCTACAACAGGTCACACAGGTCAGTGTCCAGACAGAGCTTGGATATCTCCATAGAAGCAGACCCTACCACCTCTTTGGGCAGCCTGATCCAATGCCCTGTCACCCATACTGCAAAGAAGCTCTGCATGTTTGTATGGAACTTCCTGTTTTCAAGTTTTAGGCCATTATTCCTTCTCCTATTACTGGCCTCATCTATTTGCCTCCCACCTCCCTTTAGGTATTTATAAACATTAATCAGATCCCTCCCTTAGTCTTCTTTCCCCCATTTAGGAATGCTTCTAGGCAGAACCCAGGATTTTACCAACAGCAATGAAACAAAATGTCAAAGAACAAAATGTTTGCTGTCCAGTACAACTTTTCCATAAAAAAATCAGAAACATAAACCAAACAAGGTCTATTTTTTGACCCTGTCAACAACAAAAGCTGGTTCGATTCAATATGCTTCTTGGCATTTTGCCTGCAGCTCCGAAACACAATAACTGAGGTGCTCTCATAAGCTTATACTATAATCAATTCTAGTGTTCTGTAATTTTCCTTTATGTACAATTTAAGCAGAACAGATTCAAAGCCATAACAAACCAGCTCCAGTGCTTTGCAAAACAAAGACTGAAGTTGTTCATAATTGCAAAGAACTGCATGTACTGAATCTTGTTTTTCTTCCTCCACTGCCTGTTCTCCACACTGTACTAAATGCATGGAGAATCCCAATAATCCCCGTCCTTAGGATTACTGTACTTCTACTGGGGACATCAGAAGCTTTGAATGAGGGTTCACTGATGACTGAGCTCTCCCAATGCTATTAATGATACTGCTGCTAAGTAGAGTCCAAAGAAGGCAGGAAGGAAACCAATGCTGGACAACATTAAAACATCAGAAATCCAAATTCTCTCATCTTAGAAGAGTGATGGAGAAAGAAAAACTTGGACTTTCTTCAGTGCTCTGAAAACAGTGGATTAAAGCCCCAAGCAAAAATAACTTCTTTTGGGGTGAGGGGAGGAGGGTCCTTTAAAGGTCATCTAGTTCAACTGCCTGACCACTGCAGGGCAAACCAAAAGTTAAAGCATACCCAATTGCCTCTTGAACACCAACAGGCATACGGCATCAAACACTGCCATCCCTGAGAAGCCTGCTCCATTGTTCGACCACCCTCACAGTAAAGAAACTGGGAGGCAGAATATAAGTGTTTCTATGAAAAATTATGTATTATATCACAACAGAATTATCACCAGAAGAATGCTATTTCTATAGTAAGGCAAATGTAGTACTCATAGCCCTAGTGAACACGATAGACCCTAGTTTTGATTCCTCAAGATGCAAGCCACTGAGTGCAGTTCTTTTTCATGCAGTAGCATGACTGATTCAATACTGCAAGGTGCTTAGCACCTTGCTCTCAGCAGAGCCATTAGGAGTTTCCTTTCTTTGCTGGATCAAGTACTTTATCAACCACTTTTATTTTTACTCTAATTGTTTATTTTCACTAAACATAAAATAAGAGCAAAATACAGGGAAGTATTACTATTTGTGCCAATTCACGCTGGTTTATTGTAACCCATATCAGAACCTTTCCTGGCTCTTCCTGTACTACTGTAATGAATGCATAAAAACAATTACATTGAGAACATATTGAATATTTACATGTGCCACTGCATAGCTTTACAAAACAAAGTTTCAGTTCTCATGGTAGGGCTCTGGTTGCCCCTAAACCCTTTTCCCTTAAGAGTCTCATAAAACAATGAAGAACTACTCTGCAGGGAAAGTGTACTTCCTCAAACTCAAGTACTCAAGCAAAATCTCAAGCAAAACGTTATCAATTTCCTTTGTAATTATTATTTTGTTCAGAAATGTATATAGTATTTACAGCTGCTTGGCTCCCAGCACTCTTTAAAATCTCTGCAGTTCTTCAAGTAATCAACACAAATGCCTCTCTGGACTGTGATTTTAAAGGAAAGAGCAAATAGATTAGAGAAGGGCTGTCCCACTCAGGGAGTATTTAAAAATAATGTTCTGGGGCCCATTTAAACCCACAGAAAAGTTAGGAAGTTTAACAATAAGCTTTTAAAGTTATCTATTGCATATGGCCTAGCAGATAAGTCCACCTTAACAGAAGAGACCCCAGCAAGCAGTGTTTTATTTGTGAAAATATAGCTGGCAAATAAAATACTGAAAATTAAAATGAAAATCAAATAATTTATGCAGAGGAAGGGAAAAATACTGCATGTTCTCTGTCCAGACAGTAGCTAAATTTTTAGTGTCAGAGAATAGCTAGTCAAGAAACAGTGATTAACTTGGACTACAGAAGCATCTTTGCAGTCTGTGGGATAGAGTGGAAGGCAAATACTTACTCCTATGAGTATCACTTATGCCTTTGTGGAATAGGCCCAATAGATTTCTGGCAATTAGCAGAACATTTATGGGAATTCCTAAAGGGCTTTAAGAGGAGGGTTCCTGGAGCCCAGATCATCTCCCAGTACAATAAAATATACATCTTCCTGAAGTGGAGACTGCTGTGAATGCTCCTATTAAAAGCTACTACTTTCTGCAGACATTCATCCAAAGAAGCCAGGCGTACTCACCAGTGCAGCGGCCAGTTGATGTGAACCTATAGCCAGGTTTACAGTCACAACGGTAGCTCCCAGCTGTGTTGACACATTCTGCATTTTGCTGGCACACTGGTCCGTTTTGGCATTCATCGATATCTGTCAATACAAGAAGGAATTTGATGACTATGCTATCCACGAGAATGGCAACAAAACCATTTTGTTTTTAATGCAAAGGATACAGTCATAGCAAGTATATGAATTTCTTTTGAACTGTGAAAACATCAATATATTGACAAAAGTAGACATTTGGTCAGATTCAGTTTTTTCCCCCAAAATGACCCCAAATCCACATTCTCCATTTGTAAAATTCAATCCTGTTTAGAGGACTGATACGATGGTCTTCTGAAGGTATTAGAATGCACAGGAAAGGCCTGTAGCAATTGTTCATTTGGATGGATCACTGTCTTAGACTGCAATCAGAATACACCTGCATAGATCTCTAAGTAAATATCACAAGCACCTCTCTTGATTGTAACAAAGACTTGAGATCCAAGGTGGACTGTAGTAGCTCTCAATGTAAACATCAAATTTCAGACGAAAGAAATTCAACCAGTTCTCCTTACTGAGGAAAATTTAAGATGAATATATGAGTAACACTTATCCTTTGATATTGGTCTGTGCTTACAATTCGGTAAGCTCAGCCCTGGTTTCTTTCCTGTGGATGGCTTCCTGCTCAAGGAAGCACACTCACTCAGGATAGCTGTACCACCACATCCTATTTCTGCTAGTAGTAGGATCTTAGAGACCAATATTTCAGGCACTGGTGACCCAGACAAAGACTGTAAGAATCTGATGGAAAAAGTCATTCTCACAAAGTGTAAGACAAGGAATGAAAATAAATTATTAGAACTGGATTTGTTTATAAGTTCTGAAGATAGATTCACAGAAGTAGAGTTTTACTGTGGGTGGATTGCTGCCAGCTCCCTGGTTCCCAAAATCCGAAAGGGAGATGAAGCATTTTATAGAGAAGATGGTATAGCCAAGAGATAACTGTAGAAGAACCTTCTTAGAGAAATACACAGTGTTAGAGAGGTGAGTCACAACCATGTTCTAATAACAGATATTGACTGCAACAAATCAACCTTACTCTGGAAAAAAAAAAAAAAGTGAGGGTGGAGCACTGTGCTTAAATGCAATTTTACTCTTCTTAAACAATATGCTCAGCACTGGGTGGCACAGCAGATATCCCCTGAGCTGATTCAACCTCGGATCACAGTCAATGCAACCCTCATTTTCACTTGGGTTTTCAAATTAAATAGAGAACTTTATTTCCCTAGAAATCTGTTTCAGTTAGAAGGTGCGTACAGAAGATACTTGTATTTGAAGCTCCTCAGTACCATGCTCTGCAGTACCTATTTTGTCAGCAGTCATAAACCACAGCAGGGAATGAAACAATTCATATTAGTATCTTCAGTTTCTTCACGAAACTAACAATGTTAGAAGGTGTTTAAATTGGCAAATAAGTTATCATGTGTTTTACTATGTACACAAATCTTTGCTCCATGAGAAAAAATATCTTGGAGTACAATAATTGTTCTCATGATCTGACTCAAGACAACTATTTTTTTTTCTTGGCTTTACTGTCAAATGTGAAAAACAGTGTTTATTCCCATGACTGCTGATTCACGCTCCTGATGTCTGATGAAAAATCTGGCATTTTCTATGCAAAAGAATTCAGAAAGTCTTAATTAACACAGACCTATCACACCGATTCTGGTATTTCCCTTTGTTAAGACTGACTTGCAAACAGATCATATTTGCCACTGCCTGAATTGCCAGTTGGTGAAACAAGATTTCTCTGAATGAGATCAGCATTCTACCTTCACAGATCAGCAGCTTGTCATTGTAGAAGAAGCCCACCGGACACTCGCATCGGAAGCTGCCAACCATGTTTATACAGATTCCATTTTCACACACTCCAGGAATCTCTCTGCATTCATCAATATCTGCAAGAAGAATTTTTATAAATACTTGTAAATGGCACTTCGTGAAATTCTCTGTTACATGATACATCTTACATTTATCCTTCCTAAAATTACCAAATGTATGTGATCATCAGAACATTCCCAACTGCAATGGACAGTGAGCATGGAAATGCAGAAATTCGCTGTTTCCTCAAGTACTCTTCACTGTAGGCCAGCTCTATCCTGCTACATGAGAAGTCAGAAGATAGCATGCATCCTTCCTCATCTCTCCCACCCACAGCCCTGATGAACCTGCTCATTCATTCTGAGTGCTGAAATGGAATTACTGGGAAGAGTTGAATTGAAAGAATGCAACTTCCTTAGTTTTAATATAGGAGAACTGAATGCAAGCACTGATCAGAACTCAATTCGCACTGTTTTACCCTTGTTAATCGGGGTAATAACCATGCATTTCTTTAACAGTTTGGGAGTGCCAATGCCAGGTAACATCTGCAGTGATGCCAACGTGCTATTAATTAGATTGATTAAGCCAGGCAGCAAGGGTTTGCCAGTATTCTTTATATACATGGGTTAAGTAATTGATTTAGGCAGAAAAAAGCAGCTGTTATTTCAATTATGTCTATTGGATTCCTAAGTTAATTATGTTTAATATTCTGACAACAATAAACAGACTCTCCCAAACCTCTCCTGTTAGTAAAAACTGCTACATGCATTGTTGGATACGAGACAGAATTAGTAGGGAATGAGCAGGTAATGTGAATTTTAACCAGAAAATGTCTTTTTTTTTAAATTCTTTTATTTTTTTATTACTAGATTTGAGTTTCCTGATTAAAAATAGAAATTAGTAAAACCACCTTACTCTCTGAACCGGCCATCTGGGGTAAGTACGTAGAACTTCAATCCAAACAACAGACGAGTAACATGTAAAGATTGTGACCAAATATTACAAGGTACACAGAACACTGTCCCTGCAAAGCATGTGCTATCTTGTTCCCATGCTTGGTGCCTAAAGATGTAAGGGACATCAGGAGATGCTAAGCAAAAGCATTAGGATGAACGTTGCAACCTAGTGACACCCACCAAGACACCAGAGCAGCAGGAAGAGCCTGTGGTTTGTATGGTGTAAAGCTGTGTGTTCACCCCTCTAATGCTGCACTGGAACATGCTGGTGGCCTCTCTGGGATAGCCCTTTTGTTTCAGTTGGCTCCTGCCCTGCTCTGTGGTGCGATGGGGTGGAGAGAGCTGACTGCAACACTCCTGGCACACACACTGCTACAGGTGCAACTTTTACTTCTGTGCACGTTAGGCTGATGCACGGTCCCTCTGCAGTGCTATATCCCATTGAGTTTATATGGCTGAACATCAATTCCCATGATTCTGAATCGATGCTCAAGTCAAACCTCAGTGCCTTTTGTTGATGAATGGCCCAACTGATAATAATTTGGGTAATGCTAACAATGAGAAGTGGAAACTTTTCTCATAAGAAACCAGCCTGATAAATCATAATACTGTATATTTCAGTAACTTCTTTAAAAAAGACATTTCCTATTTTAACTAGAAAAACTTAGACCTAACTAGCTGAACACTGCATCACAGTGACAGCTTAATCCAAAAGCACCTGATTGCTCTCTATATATTGCCTCAGTGTGTTAAAGGTCACATTATCTGCTTCTTATTTGCATTCTTCTGTGAATAAAAGCAAAATGGAGTCCCAGTAGGGATTTACTCAGATCCTTGTCTTTGAATTTCTCATCCTCTCCCTCTTTTTGTTTTGCAATTTGTTACTCACCATTCAAAAGTTATACACAATAACACATGTGAGAAAAATTCCAGTTAAACAGAAGAAAGGATTTTTGTGTCAAACCAATACACTTGGGGAATGGTGTGAAATGTCAAATTAAATCCGTGCTTTAGTCTCAGGAAAGACTCCTTATTCTACCCAGACCAAATGCTGATTGGCCTTACTCCCAGTTCTTGTATGCTTGGTAATCTGTGCCCTGCTGTAGGCCTGATGACAATTTCTTTAGAGCTTTATTTTGCCTTAATAACAAGCAGCAATAATCATTGCTGCCAGCTAGGAGGAGCTATACAGAAAGCTTGCAGATTCAGAGCTAGATGGAAGGTTCAACACCATTACACTGTTTGAAATAAATAACTGGGAAAGGAAACTTCCTCTCTTCCTTGGACAGAGGTAGTATACAGTTTAGTTCAGAACAGAAATCACAACCCACCAACTGGTAATCCTGTGTAAATGTCAATGAAGAATCCAGGCCTTTGACTTCCACAGAGTGTAGAAAACTCATCTGCAACAGGAAAACAAAACAGTGAGAAAATAAAGCATATTTTGAGTTAATCAACAGCCAAAAATTCACTATATCCTTAACCTGCAGTCCAAAATTCACTACATCTATTGTCTAAGAATTTTCTTATTCTGCTTTTAAGCACCTGCAGGACACACAGAAGTATGCAGACCTCGAGGGCTCACACTGTGATGTGCCTGGTTACACATGCAGGTTCTATTCAAAGGCCCCTGAGAACAGCATATATACAAAGATGCAGAAAACTTGGGCTCACATCCTGGTTTTCCTGTGCATGTGCTTATCTTTGCATTACATTTTCTGTGTACAAGTCAGATCTGACTTTAAAAAATCTGAACCATAAGTTGGAAGTTATCCAATTAATTGTCTAGGAAGTCTGTTCTTGAAGCAAACCAACTCATAACAGAATGGGAAGTCCTAGGCTCAATTACTAGGTCTAAATCAGTGTGGAGGATTCCTGTATCCCACACAATACATCCAGAAACTGCTACATCCTATATGTAGCTGTTTGACACAGATCATTCTCAGAAGACACTGAGGTACTTCTGTAACAGTGAACAGAAAGGCCCCTGTGGCAATCAGCAGTCAGGGCACAGCGTGGCACATACAATATTTGTTGGAGCAATGCCAGTTTTGTGCCTGCTTCAGTATGCCTTGAGTAATAGGCATTTGCAATACAGTTCTCATACAGAGAAACTGTCACAGAGGAGGCGTGCATGGCGCACAGTCTGCACACACACCACTCCAAAAGGATTTAAATATACACCTTGACTGTGACTAGGGCTGATTCCACACTGACCAAAAGTAATCATTTCAGACACATAAGACAAAAGTAATCCATCTCTTTCTCTAACAACATTACATCTGCTATCAGTAAACATGTTACTAAAGCTTTCACTTTGCTTTGCAATGAGGGGAAAAAAAGTACCAGTGCTAGGGATAGGACACTGTTCACAAGGCTTATTCCATGCACGTCCAATGTTGTACGAACAACAGCACATTTTCTTGGTCATATTAAAGAGTAGTTCGCCATCACAGGTTTGATTGTCAGCATAATAATTTCTGTAGCACAGACT
The DNA here is from genome assembly GCF_023343835.1 of Lagopus muta. Classification (NCBI taxonomy): domain Eukaryota; kingdom Metazoa; phylum Chordata; class Aves; order Galliformes; family Phasianidae; genus Lagopus; species Lagopus muta. The sequence continues at coordinate 10,182,324 of NC_064442.1, read as the reverse complement.
TCTTCTCATATCTGTAAAAATGAAAAAAACAAAACAAAACAAAAGGACAATGCATTAGCAGCTCTTCTGGATGATGATGAACTGAAGGGCTTAGGAGCTACCTCCTAATGTATGTATTTTTTAGATGCCTGTCAAGTAGATGCTGTGGCACTGTAAAATACTATGTTAAAATCTGTTCCTACAAAATTTCTAGTTTTTGAAATTTTTTCTAGTTTTAGAATTTTTTTCTAGTTTTAGTTTCACCTGCAGAAGCTTTTAACTGAAAAGCTGAGGTGAAAATTGGAAGGAATTAACACAGAAAATATCAAATCAAAGGAGTAATTCTGATGATGAGATACTAAAAAACCTAATAAAAGTGATCAACTATGATTCACGCAATAAAATTAATGAAAGAAGCTTGATCTTTTGTTCAGTTAACTCTCATATAACTACATTTGAGGAATAATTCTGATCTGTGCCAGTTACAGCCCTGGCCCAAAGCATGAAGATAAAGCTTAAAAAAGCCTACATACCCATACAGTTGTTCCCTCCATTGACTTGCATGTAATCAGGAGGACAGATGCAGGTGTAGTTCCCAACAGTATTGTAACACGTGCCAGGTCCACAAATGCCAGGTGTATCACACTCATTCACATCTAGAAGAGAACAAAAAGGCCGTGAGTGGCCACAGCAATTTTCTCATTATGCTTCCAAGAATGAAAATGCCTCAGCAATACCTAAGGTTCATTTTCAAGGAGAGATCAATTCTGCTACACGTTGATTTTCCATCATTTTATACAAATAAAAGCAGCAGAATAGTTAAGTGAATGCTACGTACCATCACATACTCGAGTCTCCTCATTCAAATAGTAACCTGATGGACACTGACACTGGAAGCTACCAAATGTATTAATACATTTTCCTCCTTGGCAGAGCCCAGGCAGTTCTTGACATTCATCAATATCTGTTCAAACAAATTCACAGACATTATCTCATTCATGCTTTTCCATGAAAATAACACTCCCTGAAGAGTTGTATAGTTTTAGATGTATAAAAATAGGAAAATGTAAACATTACCCTCTAATATAACTGTAATAGGGTTCGGTCGGAATCCTTCTCCTCCAGGGCAAAGAACCTTATACTCAGCTGAAAACGAAATAGAATTATGAATCTGCAATAGTAGAAACATTTTCAGCGTAATTACCTTTGAAAATTAGTCAAATTATTTCAGGAAAATTTAAATGTAAAGATACTAGATAACCAGATATCAACATTAGGTTTTACAGCTGTTATTCCATTTTGTATTGCCAAGTGTTTTATGTAATAGAATACATACACAGAAGTGATGATAATATTCTTAATAGATAATTTTTTTGAAAGGCGTGTAAAAGTTTTGGTTAACAGTTGCTGAGGCTCTCCAGGAACCTCTTTCCTGCATGTATACAACAAATAACCACACCAGGACTTGAGTTACCTGGCTAAATGAGAAAAACAAGACAAAACAAAAAAAAGATGTATTGTTAACTCTAACCAGGGAAAGCTGACTTACTTGTGTTCACAGATGGGCACTGTTCACAGGGAACTCCCCAAGCTCTGCCCAGGGAGCAGCAACAGGAAGCCTTAGAAACACCCACTCCAATTTCATTGCTGCAGAAGGTGCCACCATTATCTCCACGAGTTTTAATGTCCAGGTAACAGTTGCCTGATCGTGTATCTATTTGGAATGCACATAATAATAAACATTACCAGAGAAGAAATCAAATAATTAAGATATCTCATGAGCATATTCTTAGAAAGCCCTCCTTTTTTGCAGGACATTCACAGAAGGTAACTTGTGCTGTCCATGAGGACCCAGCCTTCCTCTCTTAGATAGGACAGTGCTGCCCCATCTCTTTGCTCCATTGTTGTACTTTTCACAAAGCAGGGAATTTATTCAATATACCAGGGCAAGTTCAGCCAGGTCTTTTCTCATTGTTATTTACATTGTCACCCACATTTGTACATCCTTTCCAGAATGAAAACATCTACACATTAGGAATTTTAAATACGTTTGAACTTTTTTAGCATCTCTATGCTCACTTAAAATAAAAGCCAAAAAATATCAGAGGAGTACCAAGCAGTTAGACTCTAATACAAGAGCTCTTCCATTGGTCATGAAAGCTGCATCTAGCCAAGATGCACTCAATACTACAAGAGCATGAGTGGCTTTGTGCCACAGCTTCATTTGCCTATCATCCTGGGTCCAACTGGATGTTGGTTTAAGGTTGTTGAATTTTAAAACTGTCTCATGCCTTCTTTAAATTGGACACATAACAAGCCCCAAGGTGTTGGCTCTGACAAGGCACTGCTGGCACGCTACATCACTCTGGGCATATTTCTACTGCACTATTAGAACTTTTAAAGCCAAGGGCAATGGGGTGAGAGTTTGTTCTAGCCCTCTTCCATGACCTAGAACTTTATCCCTAACAGTTAGCCTTACAGCCTCTCTGTGCAACTTCACTTGTTAAATGCAATCCTTACCAACGCAGCCAACACGGGTGGGATTCAGTTCAAAATCTGGAGGGCACTCACAGGTGTAACTACCAGCTGTATTGACACATGTACCACTAATGCAGGTTGTGGGATCTGCACATTCATTAACATCTGCAAGAAAAAAACAGCAGGAGGTAAGCAAATACACATGGACACTATCAATATATCAACTACACTGACTACCATAAATCCATTAGCTCTCAAGTACTGATATCCAAGAAGCTTTAAAATGTACACACACATTCTAGAAGTATAACACTAGCCTAAAATCAATTCTTCATTGCACTGTGAAAAAAAGTGGAAACATAATCTATGAATTCACATACAGTATTCAGAAATACTTAGAGGAAAGCTAGATAACAAGCTCACTGCTTACAATACAGTACTGTGAATGGAAACTACAGGGCACAACAAATCTCTGCCTGGAAGATGTGAACAGGCAGAACTGTTATCTTGTATTTATTTCCTTCTTTACTTAAGGCAGTGTGATACTGGAGGCTGACAAAGAATGGGAAAGAGTAGAGAAAGCCACTAGTATCCATAGTACAGTGCCCGCTGCCTTTTCTTTCTGTGCTATACAGTAGGGAAGGGTGCATTTTCCTTATATCCAAACTGATATGTACAGATTTTTAATAGAATTTCCTTTGGAGTTGATAATAACATTAACAGAAAATTAAAAAGCATGCTGTTCAAAATCATCTTTACCTGTGCAATTACCACCACTTCTGTCCAACTCATAGCCCACTTCACACTCGCATCGGAAAAGTCCAGGAAGGTTATGACAAGTTCCATAGACACAGATGTTAGGAAGTGAGCACTCATCAATATCTGACAGAAATAGGAGGGGAAAAGTATGAATTTCCTTTAACTTTTTAATACAGGTACAGGAAACTACAAAAAGGTTCAGAAAACATGAATCTGGAAGCCAATGGCTCCTGAGCATTGGGTAAGAGCAAAAAAAAGAAATAACATGCAAGATTAATATTTGAGGCCTAAGTAACCTAATCCATAGCCTTTGTTTTGGGCAAAAGACTCTTTTCAGTGTCACTAGAAGCCATGCCAGGAACAATCTGAGCTTGTTAGTGGGCTAACCTGACAACTAGCAAAATTAAACATGGCAGGAGATAAGCTTTAAGCAAGAAGTTTTTCCTAAATCAGCAGCCATCTCCAGAAGGCAGGACTTCAGAGAAACAAAATTAATTAAATAAATAAATAAATAACCAACAAAAGTGAATACTAATATTCAGGTTCCTGCATTTGACAGATTTTGAGTTTGGCACCTGGAGCTCACTTTTGTGTGCTTTGTTCAAATCATGATATCCAATTCAGCATTTAAGGAATGCTGCACCGCACAAAGAACAGCTAATTTGATACGATAAAAAGAAGAGTGTTTACAAAGAACCTTAAAATCCTGCATTTAGTCTGCACATCCAAGACATCCAGGATAGACTGTTATAGCAACAGGAATTTGACTCTATATAAGCTATTTAAAGTTAGCTAAAAGCTTTCTAAGTAAATTGTTGCATGAAACATTATGAAACCTAATATTGTTTTAGTTTACAGAAAAATTCAAGCTCATAAATTATTTCTCTTGGTAGATTACTTAAAATAATGCACAGAACACTTCTGAGGGGAAAAATCCTATTTATAGAGGTGCACTTATGAACTCCATCAAATATCAGTTCTTATTAGTATGTCAGATGATATGGCTGCTGCTTCTTAACTGACTGAACTGATAAGTGCCGCACAAACTGCGGATTTCAAATGTTACTACTGAGAACATGACCTTAATTAAATACAGGTAAGTGACAGATTACTTTCAAAATAGTACAAAAACTTTCTGCAAGGCTTCAAATTCTGATTCTGCACATGGCAGAAGCTCTCAAAACAGGTTCACTGTGCTAGCTACAAAACCAGTGTTTTTCAGCTTCACATACACAAAGCCAAAATAAAACTTTTTCTGCTTAATTTTAATGAATAAAATTAAGAACTGTTTGCAGACTAACCAAGATAAAATGGCTGTTGACCAAGTCATTTGGATCACCAATCACACCACAAATAATATGTGGTAAGACAGTCTCCAAAAACTTTTTCTCTGTATAGAACAGGTTGATGAAGACACAAGGGCTCATAATAAATATTAGCAACCTTTTTCTGTTTAAATGACTATAAATGAAAAAACCAAAAAACTAATGACAATTTTCAGGCAGTTCTCAACGCAACCATAACTGCAACCAATTGCAAGATTTTTCAGACATAAAGTATTATTAAGGCAGAGTTTGCTGAATGTTGTTCAAAGCTTATGGCGAATTACCTTCACATGCTTTCCCATCCAGACTTGGCAAAAATCCCATATCACATTCACAGCGATACCCTCCTGGGGCATTGAGGCACTGCCCATTTTCACAGAGATTCAAGTTTTCGGAGCATTCATCTAGGTCTGTAAAAGGAAGAGAAATTGAAGGTTTACAGTAAACACAGTGTTCTCAACACTTGTTTCAGCTACAGCATGCAGTGTTCAAGGATATTAACAATTCTGCACATGCAGAAGAAACTATAGTCTACTTAAGCTTACAAGCTATTACATGCAACAGCTTGGTATATTTTCTACATTAGGAAAATGCAGCTTCTAACAAAAAACAAACTGAGCTAGAGAGACAGACTGCTAACATATCTGCAGTTAACAGAAACTGGAGGCAGTACACATGGTCAAATTTAGATTCATGTCTGTTTTATTATTGTTATGACTTCTATTACAGAAAGGCCTAGTGGCAGCAACAGAGATAAGAGATTTACTGTGAAATAAACAGGTCCAGTAATAGATGGTCTCTATGCCAAACATAAAACACTAGCAAAGTGGCACTGAGGTGAAAATATAACCAAAATCAAATTGGAATTAAACAGTTGAGAAAAGCTGTCTTGGTAGTACTGGGTTACCTGACCCTTCAGATAGACTGTGGCCATTATTTTCTAGCTGACATTTTATGCATCACAACCCATGTGTTGCAGCTGGCAGTGTGCAGGTTATGGAGGCCACTGAGGAGATGAATCAGATTCAGGACTAAATTATAGAGACTGAATTAATAATTCAAATTTGGCCTTAAACCTGTGGAGCCATTTTCTCAGATGTCATGAAAACTGCTATCATTCATAAAGTGCTGCGGATTTGCACTAGCTGAAAATCTGGCCCAGTGAATGCCTGATCACATGGCTTTATACTGAACAGGACCCCTCTCCATATAGCGTTACCAGCAACACTGAATTTGTTAGTGTTAGCTGGGGTCCTGATGACCAAGTCTACGTGAGCTGTACTGTTCTTCAAAGTGTAAGTGAGGGTGGGAAACTCGGCTCTCTAGCAGTGATTTACAGTAACATTTACAGTTCATAAAATGAGGTTTCAGCATGTCAGCACTGTGTCTTGACACCAACTTTCAGGGTGATGCAGTGAAGAGGTCCGACAATAGAAACTTCCTTATGGAAAAACATTTTTAGGCAGTTTATACGATTATTTTAATACACATGCCCCACTACTTAAATATCAATATTGGCAGCCAATGAACTGGTCTACAAATTGGATAAATTATATGACCAAGCACTGTTATAATGTTTGCAATCCACTAGCAAGAAAAGGTCAATGAAAACTTTCATTTTATGAAGAGAAAAAAGCAACTGCTTTAGGCCAGGTATAATATGCAGTACCTTTCAAGTTTTGGCAACTTAAGTGAATTAGAACACAGTGAAGGATGACATTCAACAATAATTTCAAATCTTTAAAAGGTGGCTGTTTTTTCTAATCTGACATTGAATCATAGACTAACTTAGGTCGTAAAGGACCATTGGAGGTCACCTGGTCCAGCCTCTGCCATAGAGAAGATTAATTTTAAAATCAGATCAGATTGCTCACAGCTTTGCCCAGCTGAGTTCCTAGCAATTCCAAAGATGGAAATCTTACAATCTCTTTGGGCACTTGCTGCAGCTTAAATGCTATCCTCTGAAATAGCAACTGAATACTGGGACCATCACACTTAATACAACACAGTCCTTGAACTGAGTCGCATTTTATATTCCAGCTGAATGGAAATTATGAGTACAAAATCACAGAGTTTACACTGTGAATATTAATTCACTGATATCTGTGCTTAAATTTTAATACCAATAAAAGTAAGTGCCAGGTGAATATTCAAGCATGGTACTTCTCTTGTTGCTAAGAAAGCTCACCTGTACAAGTGAAGCCATCCCCAGTATAACCTTCTTTGCACAGGCAGCGGTAAGAGCCCATTGTATTCTTGCAGTCAGCATGTGGGCTACACATGTGGGTTCCATTGGAGCACTCATCCAGATCTTTAAAATAATAATAATTTTTTAAAAAGCAACATTAGTCAACAAAACAAAACTGACTCAGCACAAATACACACTTTAAATAGCATATGGCAGACAGAACCTCTACTTAAAATAATCATGTCTATAATAAAACCTACATATCTGTGGAACCATCTGATTGGAAAAGCAGGCAGAACTTATTTGCAGGCCAGCAAAGCAGTCTGACAAGGTAAGTGTGAGTGAGGAAGCCACATGGCACCCTCAGGTTAAGAACTTCTGGGTTATATCTTGTTTTCACAGGAAGTACTGAGAGACCTCTCACTCCACAGCACAGCCACAAGCTGCTCCTAAGGACACACTGTCTCTCCCCATGGTCCAGTCCACTTCCACTGTTTCAAAAGCCAAACATGAGATAATGTTGATTTCAGTTACCATGGCAGAGAATTTGCCCTACAACGGATCATGTCAAATTGACCTAACAAAGCAGAATAACAGTTTCTCTTCTCAATTTGTAGGTGTGGTACTGTTTTTTCCAGAGTTGCTGAGCTACGGTATTGATCAGACCTTACAAATAAATACAAATGCATACAACTCTCACCTGTGCATTTGATACCATTTCCAATCCAGCCGCTGCTGCAGCTACATTTAAAACTTCCTGGTGTGTTTGTACAAACGGCGTGTCTATCACAGTTATGGGCTCCAATTTCACACTCATTGATATCTGTAAACACAGAGGTGTTTGAAGAGCTCATGGATCAAACCTTCTCATAGACAGACTACTGATACAGTTATTTCTCAGGAAAGAGAACATGAACACAAATCACCACTTCTTTACAAAATGACATTTAGAAGTGATGCAGAGGGGAAGTAAAATTACAAAGAAGAGCAAAGAAGCATGCAGTGCATTTCACATGTGCTGGCTTACCACCTGTTTTTCTGATAGGTATTTAAAGCAGTGTTTCTGCATTCCACTCCAAAGCTTTTTACAACTGAGGAGGAAGCAAGTAGCATAACATTCAGTGCATTCACAAAGAAGATGTGGACAGTCTTTGGGAAGTAGAGGACTAAGAGCTATAAAGATTACCACAGCAGATGTTTGGCATCCAGGGATGCATGTCTGTCAAGCAGCTTTCCCACAGGTTATGGGTCAAACCTGCTGACTAAGAGCTGATGACATGAGGACCTGTGCTGCCTTGACAACTCAGAGACACCACTACAATTTACTGGTACACTGTGAGCGCAAAGCTAAGTGTGTGTATGTGTGTGTGTGTGTGTAAGACAACAGCATTCCCATCTGCCTATCCTGGGGTCTACAGAGAAGGACTCAGGTGGCTCTGCAGTGCATAGTTTACTAAATGGTCTCAGAGGGACTACTGCACAGAGACTCCTGAAACATAGCACACCCATGTTCCCCACAGGTATCTTCAAGGATGCTGATAACACCAGCTGGGTACCATCTGCAGACTCCTAGGATTATCCCCAGATAGTTAATGAAGCCAGGTTCTGCTCTGCCAGATACTGTGTGGAAGGTGGAGGATGGGCTCTATCACTGTATTTGATGAGATAGCTGATGGAGGCAAAGATTACTAGGCATGCAGTTTATTAACACAGTGAAAAAAAGGTTAACATCCTCATCTGTAGAGATACCAGGCAGCAAGCAATCCAAGCTTTAATATAACGCATTCATGCCAGCACATTCTACTTGAATATTTGCTTTTTTCACATTATTTTGATTCTCAGGCATTCTCTGGCAATGTCAAAATTTATAGACAGAAAAAAAAAACTAAACTGAACTCCACTCTTCCTTGTCATAAAACAATATTAATGTTCCGTATAAGTACTTGGAGAATGTATAAACTCAAAGGCAAAGTTTTCAGAAATTACTATTGGTAACTAAAACAAATCCATCAGAAGCTTTCTTACACATCTGAGCTATGGATTTTACAGAGCTTTCTATAACCAAGATATAACTGTGCTTTACAAATATATAGGATGCAAATTATCTAGAATTCACATCAAATCACTTAATATTTTTATCATTTTTTTAGCGCTCCTAGATGCCTTTGCTATTGCAGTAAGCCAAAGCATGATATTTTGTACAAATCTGATGGAAAGGGAAAACAATCACACTAACTATGCACTATTCCATACATAAAATTCCAGCTCAGATCCCTATTGGGAAGATAATTAAGAAAGAGTATGAGCCACCAACCAGTTAGCAGTCACTGGGGGCCCCAAACCCTTAAAACTCACCTATCGTAGTACCTAAAAGCAATTAGCTCTTTAAGGAGGGCAAAAGAGTGGAGCTACTGGGGAGACTGTCCAGATGAGACCTTAGCCATTTCTTTTATAGCCCTTAGGTTTTCTGCCCACCTTCTTTAGACATAAGGCTTGATGTCCTTTTTTAATGCCCTACACATATATTCTGTCTTTTCACAAAAGCTACATGTTGCTCTGAGAAGCAGATAACACATCTTTCATCCTACTATTAAATTCTCAGGTCCAGAAATTACCCGAACACACTGACTGCTTCAGTCTATGTAGGGAAACTGCATCTAATCTTATTCCTCTGAGTTTTTTTCTAAACACGGCGCTGAATCAAAACTCCAGACATGAGTATTCCCATAATCCGAATATTGAAGTCCAGACACAGATCTAAGTCTGGCAGCTGGAATCTACTACTAATGAATGCTGACTGCACCAACAAGCTTGAAAACATACAAATGGACACTTACTTTCAAAAACTCTTTTAAAAAGAGAAGTGCCAGGAGCAGACAAACTCAGAGCATATTTGCCTTCATCATGTGCAGAAACTCATATGCCGATAACATCACCCTAACAGGAAACTAGCGTCTGTTAAAAATCTTCAGGGTGGTCAGAAAAAAAACAAAACACTCATTTTGGCTTGGACCGAAGGGAAAGACTAAAAGGAATTTCTAGAGGTCAGTTATGGTATAACATTGACATAAAAAAGCTGAGGCAAATACTCTATTTTTTAACCTTTACGTGATTTTTAAAACCAAACTGTTAAACCTCAACTAACATTGTGATTGCTCTGCATTTGATTATTTGATGCTTTGAAACAATCACATGCTTCCTTATACCCTTTGAAGCACAACAAAACAACAAAAATCATCATCAGTCGAGATACTTCTGCCAAGAATTCTTCTAAACCGCCAGCAAATACAAACAGAAACTTGCATGCAACAGCTACGCCACAATGAAGTCATGTTCAGGCTCAATTTTAAGGCAATCTAAAAACAATTTGCAATTCTACATGAAGCGTCTCCATCCCATTTTGCACTGGTTCACTAACAGCTTGCACCCAAGAGTCTCCACTATTATCTCCCAGTCGAAGAGAAAGAAATTGCTGCACCTTCTCACAGCTGATGGGCTGAGCACCTTCCCCACCACCCTTCTTGTTCACTTTGTGTCAGCTATCTGCCACAAAGGCTAAAAGGCTTGGAATCTTCTGCGGGATGAAAGTTGCGAGCACAAATGTATATCCAAACAGAGGTATTAATAATGGGATCAGCTTTCTCAGATATCACCCACTGAAATGCCATTCCACTTGCTTTGAACAAAATCCTGAGATCCTTTTTTAGCTTTTATCCACATACACACACAAAAAAAAAAACAAAAAAAAAAAAAACAAAAAAACAATGCTTTTTTGCCTGGGTAAAGATCAAATGGGGAATGCCATGCCAAATGTGTTTTCTAATACCAGCTACCTTTAGAGGTACGTTGTAGGGATTATTTCATTGATGCATGAAAAAACTTTCATATATTTAGATGAAAGCTGATTGAAGTATATAACATACCATCACTAGCTTTGTCCCAGATTTTACTTATTTTCAAATCTATCTGTATTTAACTCACTCGTTACTTTACTGTAATCCCAATTCTCTCCTTTCATTGCACAGCTGAAGTTTAAGCCTAAATTTATTGCACTGCAATTATTTCCAAGGCAGAAGAGATCTCAGACCAAACATGGTCCTGTGTAAATGGGGCAGTAAAATCAATGGAATTTATGCCTGCTTATACTGGAGCTTAATATGGATTTATGTTGCCATAAGTATTGAATTATGACTTCACAGAACGAAAGAAAAAGGAGAAGTTGAGCTCTGCAGGGGAAAAATTAATACAACATAAATATCTTTAATAAGAGCAAGAGTCCAGATTGTGCTGTCTGCATGGCAGTACAAACAGTACTACTCTTCAAATAGCTCCAACTCTTTTCATGCAATTGTTTGAAGAGTAAGGCATTACTCAGTATGAGCAAAGGTATCAAGACCCGAAGAGCACACACGAGGATGCTACTCAGAGTTTAACACAAGGATGTCCTATTCCTATCGACTTCAGTGGGATTTTCATTAAAGAGTAAAAGAATGAGTCACTGATTTATATCAACCTTCTACTTCTGCCTCCAGTATGTGGCTGTGACAAGCCAAAGAAAATAAAGACATTCCAATCCAAGACTGACACTGCATCCTCAGCCAGTCCCACTGTGCCCCAGTCCTGCTGCACACATGTTCTCAGCTTTGTAATTGCACAACTCCCATTAATACTAAGGGAGTTGTCTGCCTAAAACAGATGAGAATACGCATGATAAATAATATGCAGATCTGACATCATAACAATCCCAAGCACTATGGGGAAAAAAAAAAATGTCAGTCACCCTATTTTGTTGGCTTCTTTAGTTCTCTTCTCTGGACAAATATTTTTTCTCTTAAGCCTTCGGCAATTAATAATGCATGTCTTCCATTAATCACAGAGGCCCAAGTTTTTAGGGCTATACATGTGCAGCAGAAATGCACACTTAATATATACCTGTTGTATAGGCAGTATGCTTGCAAATATGGCAATTGAATGCATGAGACAGACAGAATCTGCATGGAGAATCCCCACACAGTCTGCAAGTGGATCATTAAAAATCGTTCAAGGAGCAGCGCAGAAATAAATAACTTTATTCTCACTTGTTCTCTGGAAACATCCAAAATCAGAGGAAATTCTGTATTTGAACAGTGTGAGTAAACACTAATCCATGCCATGACAATTCACACATCTGTCATAGCACACGAAGGCATCGAGGTACTTAGTGTACATTTGCTGTTTAGTTTCCCCGTGGATTCAATAGCCTATAAGGTTTCTCAGCAAAGTGTGAATTTAGTGTCCGCCTATAAATTAGCGCTGCTGGTCAAGAATTATGCAAATCCCTTAAGCATTTTTTGGCTTTTTAATTTTTTTTGGCACTCTTTGCAGATCTGTGCATTCTATTCCACTGACGTTCCACTGGTATTCCAGGCCTGGGCCCAATTCCCACCAGGCTGGTTGTCTGATGGAAGTCACGAGGCATTTCCTCCTTCTGGGATGCTGCCCATGTAATCAGGTGAGTAAAGGCAGCCATGAAGAGGGGAATACTTTTCAGAAAGGAGAAGACCATGAATTTCAGCTTAGTGCTCACTGTAACATAATGAGTAGAAATATATATGGAAAATTTCTCTAGTCTAGCTCAGTGCCTGTAAGATTGTTTTATTCTTTGGGAATCACTCTTAGATTTTATTTAGCATACTGCACCACGAGTTCCTCTTGGAATTTCACAAGGGGCAGATCAGTTCTTGCCTTACATCACCATCTTGGGGAGCAGTATGTTGTTGCTGGACAGATGCCTACTCACAATACTCTCCTTCTGTAGTACCCCCATTTGGCGGGCAACATCTTAACATTATCATTTTTTGGTATTTGGCCTGATACAGCCTGCTCCCAAATTCATAACGGGAAATGTATGTGTTTCACTGATATCAGAATTCTCTTGTGCCATCAGACTGAAGCACAATGTACTATGAAGGGCAAGAAGCCAAAGGGAGGGGAGAGCGGTAAGCACACTGTACAAGTGTCATGGACCTACTTCTGAGGGCACATGCCAGGGCTTATCTCTTCTTTTCACTTTATCAGGTATCTTGATCTTTTCAGCTATGCTCTTTTGAGTCATGTAAGTATTGAATAGTGTGCACTCACTCTATGATTATCATTATTGAGTGATAGCAAGTAGCTTTAAACACCGAAGGGCCACCTCACCAAGGCCATGGTCATACACCCACTTCCAGCTTTTCCTGACACAGTACCACCACGGCCCCCATAAAGTCATCAGGGCAGCAACCAGCCCCAGCTCTCCAATCCCAAAGGCACACTGTGGAGAAGGCCAACTGACTATCTGATCATCTCTGGTTTTGATTTGATGAATGTCTCAGGCAACTTTGGTTCCCAAGTTCCACTCACTCAGCTTGAGTTTGTGCACCCCAACCTTAAGTGTGTCCAAACAGAGCTACACTAGGAGCACACAACTCTGACTGGCAAAGATGGGTGGGGGCGAGTCAGAGAAAAATATTTTCCTCTGTGAAAGTATCAGAGCAAGGAAATTTAAGACTCTGCATCAACAGTGAAATATTGCAAATTTACAGGCAATGCTCCAGAGTGGCGATGAATCACAAAATGCAAATGCAAGTGCCAATACAGAATTTAATCTCTGCACAAACACACGAATACTTTATTAACAGAAAAAGCAGAGAAATTTGTCATGAAGCTCAGCAGTCTGGAACTGGGATAGGGGAAAGCTTGCAATCTTTTCTCTAGTGGCTATGTACCACTGCTTGCCTAGAAAAATCTAAAATGAACTGCTCTGTGTCAGTCTTGTCACAGTTTGCTTTGTAAATGGAAATTAAGCCATCTGTAGCACTTTACCTTAGAATTCTGCATTTACAATGTATAAATTATGCATAAAATATTTTAAATTTTATATTTGTTACTAAGCTCAGTTCACATTCTTAGTGAGAACCCAGGAGGAGGGGGGAATAACATCTGTGTGGGATGGGAATGTAAGTCAGTGGGTGGATTCTGAATCCTGTTAAATGATTGGGGAAAAAAAACATGTTTATTTGTTAAAATGGAAACAATCACTAATGACAAGGGAGATGAAATATTTAGACAAAACTGTAATGGAACCCAGAGGATGTTATTTAGTTGTTCTCACGAAATAGAGAACCTCCTATTGAACACATTTTTGTAAATTTTTTTTTCATGGGAGCTCCTAAAAACTGTGAATGCTTTTGATCTCTCTGTAAGACAAGAATCAAGCCCTGGGGGTTAAGGTGCTGTTGGTAGGGTCTCTCCAAAAGATGTCTTGAAAGATGTTTTCATTGGCTCCTTCACCTGAGCAAAGGAAATTCAGTTCTGATAACTAAGGCCATGCAAATATGACATGTGGAATCCAGAGGTTTTCACCAGTAAAAATTTAAAAATCAGAATGCCTTTTAAAATCAGAATACCTGCACACTGCAGATCCTGCAGTAATACTTGTAACCTATGCTTCGGTCCCTACACAGTCTCTTCAGCATGAAACTAGTCTAAGAAGGTCCTGCTCTGCTTCCTCCCTTCTCTGAAAAGTCAAATCCAAAAGATTTTGGTGATACGAGTACGGTCCCATCTCGACTTTACCAGTGCAACTAATACTTCACCTTTTTTCCTTAGACCTCTTTTGAATTACTGAAGGTCTCAACAGCATCTGCCATACTAAAGGTACCATGATAAAAAGTATCATCCCCCCTGGGACACTGACATTTACCCAGGATAAGCAAAGGATGGGCTACAGAACAGGCAAATACATGGGAGGCAGTGGGAAAGACCCACATGGCAGATAGAATCCACCCAGAAGGCAGGGCTTGGCTGGGACCAGGAGGGAGGGATTTCCCTGCCTTTCTGTTAGCAAAAAATGTGTTTATTGGGACATTTGCTACTACCCAGAGCCACATGCTGCCAAAATTGTGGTTATTTCCAGGCACTTCCTCAGAAGCCATACCTCAAATTCCTCTCTTGCCTCCAGGACCTTTCTCTGCCTTTTGTCTTCTACTAGTTGCTTCGGCTTCCCTGTCTGCTCCTAACCATCACTTATTATGTTGGGAATGATAGTTGCGCCATGTGTAACTGATCAGCATGAGGGTTTTCAGGTCTAGAGAACTGAAGAGCTCCACATAATTTAGGGTAGAAACAAAGAACAATGAAATATTGGTCTACAGGGTACAATTAGGTTTTCTTGGATTTAGATCAGTTCATATGTAAGTCAAAGGCAGCTGTTACTAATGCATAACTATTCATCCACAATCCAATATGCAATGTACAACTTCAGCTCTCAGATTGTTCTATGAGAGCTGTTAAAAACCAGCTTCTATACTTGGGGCACTTACAGAAGTGTATTATTAACTCTGTACAATAAGAGTAGACCGAGAATAAAAGTTTGTCTCAAAAACATTGCCAGAAATGTGTTTACTCCAAGTCTACATTGAAAATTATATTAAACATATGTTTGCATTCATTTTTTGGGCAAAGCTTAAGACTCTCAACACCTTGGCTTGAGACACAAGCACTAGGATTATTTATATCGTGCCCTCTAAGTCTGTGTATTTGAAGCTCATTTATGTTAGTTGGCAATATATTAACTAATCCAAATTCTGATATTGCTCATACAATGTAGTTGGGTAGCTGTATTGTCACCACTTTGCAAAAACTGAAAATATATTTTAGCACATATTTCAAATCATTTTTGTTAGCCAAAACAACACTTGGAACAGATACCTGCTATTTGCACTCATAGTATACAATTCATTAATTTAAAACCACTGTGGTCCTCAGTAATCTTCAGTTACAGCCAGCAGCATTTTCTGTTCTATTAAACCAACAACAATGTAGTGAGCTCCTAGCAGCCATTTTATCATTCATTTCAGCAGAAGGTGCATCGGGCAGAACGCTGTGCCACCCAAGTTCAGAAGAGAAGTTCAGCTCATTTGGATAAAGATTATAGTATTTAAAGCAAATAAGTAGAAGAATCTCAGAAAGAAGAGAAAAAAAGGACTTGCAGAATCACAACTGTAACTGAAGTTTAACTATTAATTTTAAAACATACCTGTGCATCCAGTTGTGCCTTTCTTGCCTGAATATCCCATATCACAATGGCAGATAAATGAGCCTTTTGTGTTCTCACAGGTTCCACTCAGACAAATGTTTGGATGCAGATCACATTCATTAACATCTAAAAAAAACCCATAATTTAATATTTATTAAATAAAATTCTTAGAAAGTAACTAGAAAAATCTCTGAGATACGATTAATTGGAAAATACTCAGAATCATCACTATTGTCCAAAGAATGACTGTGACTGTTAATTGATGTTTTCTTTCTGTATGCACGTTTGTGTGAGCAGTTACAGGTATCTTTATGCGCACACACAGATGCATACATTATCCTGTTTTACACAAAACCTTTCCAAAAAATATCCTCCAGATTTTTTATTTAAATATGAAAATTTGGTTTGGATTCACCGTTTCTCTACTTCACTCTACCAAAGCACAGAACTTGCATAGTTTGATTAAGTGACTAGTTTAAATCAGCGCTGACAACTCAGCTTGCTAGAAAATTTCCACAGTGCCACCCATCTGCAGTTCCTCTCTACAAACCTTCTTTGATTTTAGCTGCATAAAATCTTTTTGGAAGAGCAGCCAGAGATATGCTATTATAGATCACAATGTTTGCTTTTCAACTTGGTCTGGGAGTTTACAGGAACATACAGACATTACACCTGCATGTGATAAACATAGCTTGTGCACTGGAGCTCTTCTTATTTTTCAGTGGCCAAAACTAGAGCACAAGAGCAATACCCTGTATCATTGTGTGTCTCCTTGGAAACAGTGCCTTAATAAATATTTTTCCTTAGTTAAGGCAGATTGGAAAAGAGGTGTTTTCACTTACCTACACAAGTCTTCATGTCTTCAGATGCCATGAATCCATCATAGCAAAGACATCTGTATTCTCCTGGGATGTTTGTGCATTGGCCTCCATCGCAGATATTTGGATTATCTTCACACTCATCAATATCTGCAGGGAAAATTCAGATTAAAATATGTCTTAGACAGGTTACCTTCATGCAGTGCAACCAGTCTTAATCATGGCAACCAAACATTTAATGCTCTGGTAATCACAATTAAGCTTGAATCCTTGTAAATAACTTGAGCAGCATATTGCAAAATCCTCATGATGAGTAATCTCCCCTTCCTGGTAAAGTCAGTGGTAAACATTCCCCTCTGAATCCAAGAGGAGCGGGAACCAGATTTGTCAGTAGAAAAGTCATTAAGAGAAACAAAATAAAAACAAAACAAAACAAAACAGAAACAGAACCTTTGTCACACAACATGGCTACATGTAATTGGAGATTCCGAAATACAATCCATCACTGCTGAAGTCAATGGAAGCTCTGAAGTCAAATTCAGACTTCACAGAGCTTAAAAATGTTTCTTATATTCATGTATTGAGAGTGGTAACAAACTAGAGAACTGGACAAACTAGAGTCAAGACCATGATGGGAATAAGTACAGCACATATATTTAGTTCACTAAGAGATTTTATGTTTGTTTGTTTGTTTGGGGTTTTGGTGGGAGGTGGTAGGGAATGGGTATTTTAATGTGTATATATATAATTATTTCATCTATTTACTTGTTAGCATTTCAGTTGACTGGCCAGCCGACACACGTATTTACATCTGCTAGCATATAAGATGCTTTTTCAGTTCTTGAAAGTAGCCATCAGTGATGGAGGCCAACCGCAAAAGCAGACACTTCATTATATTAATGCAGCCATGCTAGCGTCTGGAGTCTTTCAAAGTCTCTGGGATTATGTTAGTGCTTCTTGTAAAAATTTCTAGAATCTCCCTGTGTCAGCACCAACATAGACCAGCAAGAACAAAAATCTGAAACTGTGTACTGATTCCATGGGAAAAAAATCAGCACAAAAAGCACAAAATTCAGGAACCCCCTCTGAGAGAAAGGGTGTAACTCATTATCAGTCTGGTCTATTGTGGATTGCAGTAATTATGCAGCTGCAGAAAATGAACTCACTTTAACTTAAAATATTATGTTCATTATCCTTCTATATTTCTAGCAGCTAGTGTTTTTGTGAATACACAGCTTCTGCAAGGAAGAAGGCTGACCCATCCCTGTTCATCTTAAAGAGCAAATAATGTTAGCATGGACATTAGCCTGGAAATTTAATTTGGAATGGAATTTGAATTAACATGCAAAATTAAGCTCTAGAAATGGGGATAATAATGACAGAAATAAAGAACTTTATTTACTAACCTGTCACTGTATTGATTTCACAGTTGGGGGAAAATCATCTGACAAAGAACCTGTTGTTTCTCCTAATTGAGCAGATTATTTATGCATAACCTCACCAATTCAAACCTGACCTACTACTGAACTGAACAGCATTCTTACCAGCTCAATTATTAAGAAATGTATTCTGTAATGGCTTCCAGCTTTGTATGATGTTAAAAATAAAAGACATGTTCACACAGAGTGCAAGCATAAAATGTAAAAAAAGTTATTTCACATATTCTAGTCACAGTGCTCCTAAATCATGTACCTTGTACAAACATACAACATACAAAAATCAGACATTCTCTGCAAAGTAGAAAATGCTGCAAAAATATTTTTTTCTTCTTTTTTAACTAACCTTGGGTAGAGACCAAAATTTCAACATGCAGACTGAATATTCACAATATATTTATATATGCAAACAATTTCTCTTCATGAGAAGAAGGCAGCATTTTTAGATACTAAAAGAGTGATGAACATGGCCCCTCACAGCTCTGAGTATTTTCTTGAGTAGAGTTTGACTTGACATCCAAAGGCGTCTGGCATTTCTGCCATCAGTACATGACATACCTCAAGAGATAGCTGATACCTGGCTACACAAATGGTAGGAAAAAAACCTCTGACCAAAATATAACCGTTATTTGTGCCCACAATTAGTTGTATCTACAGTCACTTCTGGACATGCTCAAAAAGATATGTAGCAATACCAAAAATCTGGTATTTCATCCTTCAAATCCCAACTATTGGCAGCATCTCTTATTAAAATTTCTTTCATTGTCACAACTTACATATTTTTAAAAAAAAAACCTAAGCCAAATAAAGTACACAGGAAATATTGCTATTTCTCTATAAATACAGGATTATAACACTACAAATTGGCTTTAGAAATGGGGATAAAAAATAACCATTAGATTTGGTATAGCATCCTGCTATAGCATAGTAACCTGTTCTAGCATGACATCAGTACTCCCCAGAGATGCAATCAGTTGTTGGGAGTGTTAGACAACTACTTACTATGATACTTTGTGTTAAACACATAAACAGGCCTACAGAAATCAGCAGAATTACGTAAGCCTCCTTACACACTGCCAATTGCGTTCAAGTCTTTCTTAGAGGATAAAATGAAAATGAATAGTTCATAGCTTTTAATGGCTAGATATAAGTGAATTTTTCAGGGTCCTTGTAAGATATAAATATGCAAAAATTAACACCATCTGATGCTTCAACATGCTTCTACCTGGTAAGACCTGACTATAAACCTCGAGGGACTTGTTTAACATCAAGTTAATGTGTGACAAAAACTCTGAGAACCTATTTTCTCCACTCAGCAAAGACAATTTCTGCCTCCCTTTTTAGCTGTGAAAAGAAAAAGATTATAATTTCCTATTCCAAACTTTGTAGCCTAATAGGGAGGAAAATACTCTGATCTACTCTCTTCTTGGGTTTAGAGATTTGTCTGGGTGACAAGGGGCAAGTAGGGCAAAAGAGAGGAGAACTGTTTGTAGCCTGCTGACTTGAAATCCCTTCCCAAACATACACTTTTGTTATTCATTTCCTAGTGAAGTCAAGAAGAAGAAAACAGAAAAGTGCATCACAGATCCCTGCTCCCTATCTTCCTTTCCCTCTCATGTACATACAATCTAGTCCTATCAAGTTTAGATTTTGATCAAATGGTTTTATTTTCTGCATTGAAAAGGTGCCCAAAACACCAGCAGTGATGTTCTTTGCATGGAATTGCCTTTACTAGAAACTTGATCTATCCCTGGTCACTAAATTAAACTGTTTCTAATTTAAGAATTGTATGTTTTTAAACAGTTAATTTGCTAGAATTTTCTCACTGAACAAGGGTTGGATGCTTGCTGAAGATTGGCTACTTTACAGAATTGTGACAGTGTAATCTTTCAGTGGGGGGGGGGGGAACTGAATTTAACTTTAATTTAAAGGCTCTTTTATCCTTTGCAATGGTAGCAAGCAGCCACAGGGTAAATGAGACCCTGGTCAGAGGCTTATAAATATTCACAAATTCTGAATGTGAGCTCTCTGTACTAATTCTATATAGAAAACTCATTTGTTCAACTTGAAAGGCGGTTCTATTCCAAGGGATTAAACCTGTTTTATTTCTCATGCTCTTCAAGGAACTGGCAAACAACTGGCACGTGCAGTAAGAAGTAAGAAAAGAGCAGAGAAGAAATGCTCCATTAACCTGTGTGGTAACTTTCCTGTAACCAAGCAGAATCCACTTACTGGGATTATGAATCCCAAAAGAGAACACCAAGTAGATACAGAGCTCTAACAGTTTTCTCATCCATTCTGCTTAGAGTGCAAGAGAGCTGTTTCCTACAAAAGTTTAGGACTATTCAAATCTTAGTTTGTCTGAAAGTCATTCAGTTTTGAAGTATTGCAGGATATTTGCACTCAGCTAAATAAAGATTAAAAATAGGCCTTATTTTTGCTTGCTTAAGAGCAGGCAACACACAATGACAGAACAGGATAAAATAGCCAATTTTATAGCATTTCTGCCAATTAGCCCTCCAACATAATTATACAGTATACAAAGATGGCATTTTGATTTATGTTCACAATGATGTTTTCCATTTTAGATTTTGATCTATATTACGAACATCCAATTTCCTTCAAAGCAATTCAGCCTACAGTCGTCAAATTTTGACACTTTGGAGATCTTTACTTTAGAAAAAGACCTCCACCTTCCATGCATGAATTACATTATTTTGACAGTGTATTTTTAATAAAAGCCTTAATTAAAAAAAAATTAAAAGGTCCATTTAAAAAATACTGAAATGATACATTACAGAAAAGCTCCAAAATCTCCTTACCTGTGCATGTCCTGTGGTCTGGCATGAGTGCAAACCCTTGTTTACAGCTACATTCATAGCTGCCCTCTGAGTTTGTACAGAAGTTCTCACAGCCACCATTCATTATGCTGCATTCATCAATATCTAAAATGGAGAAAATGACAATTAAAACCCACAATATTATTTACTTCAAAGCACATTTCATGGACATACTTGCACTAGCTTTCCAGAACAGCAGCAATCCAGCTTCTACACTTGAGTTTTGCAAGCTCCTTGAACATTCAAGTGCTTACGAATAGAGGCTGAATGTCAGACAAACCATAGAGGAAAAAAAACGAGATTATCTGACTGCATATACAAACAGCTCTGAACACCTCTTTATGTATAAAAACATCACTGTTGGGTTACCACTGTGTCATGAAGGTAATAAAATTATCCACTAGGCAGAATTAAAGCCTGCAGACTTTTGCATGCATTTCCATTGCACATTAAAATGTAAGCAAATACAGGAGTGCATAACACATTATTTAAGCTAAATGTTTTTTACAAAATGTGGCTTTTGGGAAGTAGTTACAGGAAAAGCTTCATATTTGAGACGACTGCAGATCAAAGTAGGAAAAATTCCATTGAGCCACACGATTTACTTCATGGTCTCTCAAGAACACAGATTTTTAATAAAATGCAGAACTCAGGAGTTAACAAAAAATTCTTGCTTCATGATCAAAGCCTGAAGTGTCAGGCCATTTAAAACTGTATTCAATTTTATGCACTATGATTGATTTACTAGAAAAAATAAGATATAGATAGTTAACTACAGCAGTGTCGTAATTTTACTCCTCTCAGGAAATGGTTAGAGTTTTGAATCACAGATAAAAATATCTTAACTACTAGAAATAATTAATTTATCTTCCCCATTCATAGAGTTTATGGGTAGGTTTTGTCCTTACCAACACAGTATAACTTGTCAGGTGTGGACTGATAACCAGGGTTGCAAGCACACTGATACTTTCCAATCAGGTTGACGCAATGTCCGTTTCGGCACAAATTGGTGCTTAGGTCACATTCATTAATGTCTGTTGCAAAAGAAAAGGACAAACACATTTTTATGTCTGCATGGAAAGTATACTCAAGCAAAGAAAATAAATGCCAGGGCAGCATAGTATCAGTATAAAGAGTTGTGCACAATACTGATACTGTCTCCATGCCTCACCTATACATGCAGAGATATTTGGTGATATGTGATGGCCTGGAGGACAATCACACCGAAAACTTCCCTCTGTGTTGATGCAGGTGCCACCTCGGCAGAGAAGGGGATTGCGCTGACACTCATCGATGTCTGTGGGGAGAAAGGAAGGCACATCACTGCAGGATCCAGCACTGCCACCACAGCAGCCCAGATAACGCTTCAGCATTGCACTTCTTGTGAGCATACTTCTTGACCCAATCCCTTCCCAGGTACCGACCCTGCTGCCCTCCTAGGTGTCCAATCCACCTGCTGACACAAGGCACAGCACTGCTCCATGCACCGTATTCACACAGCCCCTGCATGCCACTTCCCACTGCCCTGCACTTACATACACTGGGGCAGGTGATTACTACAGGTGAAGAAACATTCTCCTGTCCTGTCTGAATCTCTCCCCATAGCCTGCTGCCTCTCACAGCTCCATCAGCCCAGATAGACTGGAACCTTTGCTGCAGCTAGCTATCTCTTAAACCACAGTGCAGTATAAACATACAAATAAACAAAATAAGGCTGCTTTTAGATTTTCATCTGCTTTAACCTGACAGGTTGATATCCCACTCACTGCACTGGGGACTCCTGGGATAATTTTAACCTCCTAAAATCCTGACCCTTGCTCGTTTATGCTCTGGCATCCTACAGGGCTAGGGAATTCACGTTTAGGGTAGAAATCAAGTCAAAGTTTTCAAGTGAGCTTTAATAAGATTCAAAAATAAGAGGGATCTAAATTGAGGCACAATCAGGATTTTAAAATAACCCAAGTGCTTCACAGAAATAAACCTTACATAGGATTTGTGCCTATAAAAAGACATACCCATGCAGTTCTTCATCATCATAAATCCACTTTCATAGCCTTCAAAACATTCACATTCAAAGTCTCCAGGAGTATTGACACAGATGCCTTGGCCACAAAGATCAGGAGAGATGCGGCATTCATCAATATCTGCAACATAAAATAACATCCTCAGTATTTTCAAGGCAATCCAATTTTGCCTTTTCCAAATCAAAGCTAAGAGAGAGAGATCCATGCAGTTTACCTGTACAGTTCCTCTCTTCAGAATCAAGGGCAAATCCACTGTCACATCTGCATTTAAAACTGCCAATGGTGTTTCTGCATTTTCCATGAGTACAAAGACTGGGGACCATTTTACATTCATTGATATCTGCAAATGAAATGGATTGATATTAGGCATTTGACTGTACAGCAAGCTAGCAAAATGTCCAAAATTTTCCAAGGAAAACAGGTTAGTAAAAATGTGAATTCTGCAATAAGGAGCCAATCACAATTTAGACATTACAATTTACAATTTACACATACCTCCCACAACATAGCAACAATCATTCATATGCAACTATATCATTGTCATCTTTAACAATGGATTTTGGAAGAGCTTTACAGGAAGGTCTTCATCTCATAGCATCTGTTAAGTAACAAAGGTGCTAAGGAGGACCTCTGTTCAGTGCAATGCTGTTCTAGCACTGCACAGACTTCTTGCTTCTTCTTAAGCCTTGAAACCTCAGAAAGGGAATGACTGAGAAAGAGGAGACACAGACCATGCAAGAGCTCAACAACACATTCTCTTTAAAAAGCCACATTTCACAGTCCTTTTAGCTCCCTGCTTATACCTTTAATGGTAAGGACATATGATATTATCACTTCTTGTGAAAACAGCACACAAAAGAACAATGTTGACTTCAGAGGTCGTTCATTCTTATGATAGTGATCCCTCCTTTTGGGAAACTTGTAGGACGCACTACATAAATTCACACTGCTTTCTGTATAGACATTCTGCAACGCAACTGCCAGGGTCACTTTCTGTTATTAAACACTACTTATTCCTCCTTTGCTCTGCAGAACCTAATTGCGGCTCACTAAAGTCAACAATAAGATTTCAGCAGACGGAAGATCAAACCTACAAAGGGAACTTCCAGAAGAGCTATTCTATCTGCTGGTTTCTGAGAAAAAATGCGACTATCATGAGTCACAGAAAATATGAGTGTAATTAATAGCACATGTCATATAATTAAAATTAATAACTTAGCAACTATTTATAAAACTAAGACTGAAACTACCAACAGCAATTGTCATTCACATATATTTTCTCATCCTTTAAAATTTCAAAATGTTTAAGTTTTGGTAACTGGCTTTCTTTAAGTATATTCACATCCATTTGTGCTTTGTCCAGCTTAATCCCACTGGAAATCCTGGAAAGATGGCTTTTAAAACATGACACCGGGATGTCACTGTGTGATTTGCACTAATGCTGGATTTTAACAAGAGCAATCATAACAAAACGTAGTCTACAGTAAATTCAATTCTGCTGATTTGAGCTATCATGCTGGAAACATTTTTCTCTACTTCTCATAGTAGCTCCACTAGAAATTAACAAAATTATTCAACCTCCCTTGCTTGGTCCACAATAGAATTGAAAATACTACATGTAAGAAAGACTTCTCTTTCCATATGTCCAAAGCTAACAGTGCAGTTTGTTCCACTTCTTGTAGTACGAGGTGCCAGGTTTTCAAAGCTATTTCATCAGCTAGAGATGTCTTTAGATGCATCACAGGAGGCAAAGTCATGCATAATTTAACTTTGCTAGCAGACAGAGATTTAGTACTTTGCAATGCCATACAGTTTTTAATGATCTGACATAGACTAAACAATCTCATGTTTTATTCTAGCCTTATTTTTCATGAAACCTAATGGGATTTTAAAGTGTGCTTCAGGATAAATGAATTGCCTAGTTATCAACTTCCAAGAATTTACCAAGAGCAGATCAAAAGGAAAAGCCAGCAGGATTTAGTAGCAAAGAAGCACAAATACATCACATACCTTTAGAGAAAGGTTTCCCAGTTATCTCTATCTTTGTAGAGAACCCAGACCCTCGGGGACAAAGAGCTTCAAATTCAGGTGATCCCTTCAGAGGGCATTCCTCACACTCAAAGCCCCACGCTGCCCCCACTGAACAGCAGCAAGCATCCATTCGGTGTCGGCCTGGTATTTGTGCAGTGCATTGCTCATCTTCATGTTGCAGGTAGCAACTCTCCAAGCGAATGTCTGTTGGGCAATTGAACAATATGTTGAGAGAGAAAGAGAAAATTTAGTTCACTGCAGAGAAATCCTTCTTCCAGAATCCCTTCACTAGACAATTTGCTCCATGTTTTTGAGGACTTAGGCACTGAGTGCTGAGACTGCATAGCTCCTAACAGCAAAATATTAACAGTAAACTTGAAAACCAACAACTGAAATAAGTTTTGTGTAGAACATTGCTCAATACTTGGAGCATATTTTGGACCAAAAAAATTGTTTTTAAGCATTCCAGCTTACTGTAACTATATAAAGCCCTTTAATTAATACAAGCTATACCTCATTCTGAGACAAACATTAGGCATTTACTATTATTAAGGGACAAAAGTGCTTTGGATGGACAGCATACAAAACTCGGATATTTTGTTGCACAAGCCATTACAATACACAATGTGGCTGGCTCCTCACAAGCCATGGTGCTGGCCCACGGTGGTCCCACCACCATCGTTCCAACCTTGCCAACTTTGGTGGGGATCATGATGAAGAGCAATGATCAGCTGTACAGATCTGTCAGATGGATAATTTTGAACCAAATCTATGCCACTGAAATAGTCAGCAGATGGTGATTGACTTTTACCAATGCAATCCGTTCATATTCCAGTTGAACAGAGTTCATGTCCCCGATCAATTCTACTTGAAAATGACTTATGTCAACAAAAGTAATCTTCCTTATTTGTAAGAAAATGAGCAGCAAAAAACTATTTGCTCACCATATAGATTTGCTTTTCCCTATTAGATCTGTAAACAGAATAAATACCTACCAAGACAAGTCCGTCCAGAAGCATCTAAAGTCATTCCACTGGGGCACTGGCAAACAAACGATCCCAGGGTATTGACACACTGCCCATTGGTACAGACTCCAGGAAACACCTCACATTCATTTACATCTATTTCCAATCAAAATGTGATAAAAGTAATCACTAGCATGCTAAACATCCTCAAATCAGAAAAAGAAACGAACATTCTAATGTTTAAGATAAAATACAAAACCAGAGAAGTTTATATGACCTGAAAAAACTGCAAATATTTATGATTTCCTATGCAAGTTAGCCAGAATCAACTAATTACAGAAAAAAACTGATGATCATGAATATTACATGTTATTATTTGCTATTCCTACATATATTGAAATCAAATTCAAAAATAACATCCTTCTCCTCACAAAAAATTAAAATAGTACCAATTTTTATTTTCACTGGAGTCCATATGTTTAACTCATATTAGCAAAGAAAGAAAAAGGCAAGTGCATAATGAGAACATGCGTTATTCTGACAAGGTTCAGCTATGTTGCATTTTGTGATGTTTTTTAATATTTTTGCACTCCTACTGTTTCTGCCTCTTCAGGCACACCTCTGAATGTCTGGAAACTACAACACTGTTTGAAATCAAATCCTATGGCCACCTATGACTGGTGGGTCCTCCCACTGGTGTCCTTTGTGAAAAGCATATGCTTTGCAACTGCCTCCATAAAAAGCCTCCAGGCTTAAATATAACCCAAGATGAAGCATAACAATTTTGAAGACAGACAATAAGAACAAGCAGTCAGAAAGAAATGACTGGCCTACAGCTGAACAGTCACGTAGAGAGAGTAATCAAGAAGTGGGTAGGCTGGATTCACTGATCTTCCAAACAAAACTCCTAGAGTGAACTGTCTTTGCAACACTTGAACTGCACGGAACAGTGTGGAAGATACATGTCCAAGTGGACATTGGTGGCCTCTGCCCTTTACTAGATATTATAAATAAAAGGCTCATCTTGACTGGAAGGCAGGAAGTAAAGCCAAGGGTCTATTTGAAATCACTGAAACACAGTTCACAGCTTGTGAACAATATTCCAGCTGACAATTCCAGGGCTCACCCATAAACTAGAGGAAGACTGCCAATTTAGTTTGCTTATTTCCTTGCACAAGTTCCATTACTAATTTTACAGGGGCTATGTATGGGAGAACTGAGTATCACCTTTTGGGAACTAAATTTACTCCCTTGTCCTATATCTCACTTGCCAGTAAATTTCCTAGAGCTCTTCCCTTGTCTTGAAAAATGCTTACATTGGTTGAAGCCCAAATACCACTTCAGTATGTTAAAACCAGGGGAAAGTACTCTGAACTATCTGGGGCTATCCAGGTCCCATTGAAATCAGAAAGATGAAAGCATATAATAGATGTAATCCAAAGTGCTAGTAAAGGAAATGCTGAAAACAGTTATGTCTACATCTTGGAAGGATAAATTTTCCATCCCAGCAGTGTTGAAAATGTTCTAAGACTTTCCCTGTGAATAGAGAAAGGTGGGGCCACTTTTTTTTTCTTTTTTTTTTTTTTTTTCCTTTTTCTTTCACTTACTCCAAAAAGTGTTGCTGAGGTCAAATAAGTTATGTACAATGGGTCTGCAGCATGGATGTGCCAAGGTATTCAGTCATCATTTGGAAAGCAAAGAACATGTGTGAGGGTGTTCCTCTTTCTTTCTTTCGTTGTTATTGTTTGTTTTATTTTATTTTTCTGTTACAGAGAAGAACAATGTTTCTTTATGGAAGCTACATATGGGAGTAATTTTTAAAAAATATTTTAACTGCAGTGTCATGTCAGATGTTGTCAGTCAGGATGACCCATAGCAGTACAAGACACTCTGAGCTTCTGCATATTATGGAAATATGCAGTCCTTTGTCAGGGGTTCAAATCAATTGAGATGAAGATAAAATAGGGTGGGACCTTCATTTCTCACAGAATACTATAGAGTCATCAAGCAAAAAGCTTGATGAAAAAAAATGTTCAATCTTTTCTTTAACCAAAGTTTAACTGTGTGCCGATGCCCATTTTTTGCAAGACAATAACTATGCTTTGGAACATGTCTTATTTAATATAATGTTACATGGAAAAAAAGCAAAGTTTAAGAAAAAAAGCTTTCATTTGAAATGTACTCTTTAAACATGCCTTTTCTATAGCATAGTAATGGTTTTGCATACTGTAACAATAATGCCAAGTTTTAATGCATATATAAAATGCACTATTTGCTTGCATGGGTTACACATTAAATAGTATTTGAAGGGAGAGCCATCTCCTTATGCTGGTAAATACTGTATTTTCAAGTGTGTCCTTTGAGACAAGCCGTATGCAGGAATGTTAAATAAACTGAAAACAAATTCATCCCTAACATAACTTTAAGGAAATCAATAGAATCATACAAGGTAAGAATTTGGCTTAGTGTTCCTCTACACTAAATTAACCACCTAACTCAAAACATTGGCATTTTTTTCCTTCGAGCTCTGATTTCTGTCAAGGCAACAATAAATACCTTCACATACTGTTCCTCTTACTCTTGAAAATCCCTTTTGGCATATTCGGTCTGTAAAACAAACAGAATGACCGTTTAGAATTGTACAGTCCAAAACTCACCATTAGCTTCTTGTGCAAAAATGATCATGTGAAAAATTATCTACAGTTTATTGTTGTGAGTGGTCTGAATGCTTAGACAATATCTCAGTATTTTCTGAAATAATAAAGAGGTAAGATGGGTCATACATAAACTATGCATACTGTCAGCCATTATCCTGTTTTGCCTCCAGTGCATCTTAGCTAGCTTACCCCAATACGGTTATATTATTCCTGCTTTGTTCAAATCATTCATTTAATTTGGTCTCAGCACATTACAGACATATTTACCAATGATAGACGAGGATGGATTCTGCTGAGGTATCAAAGATGAACTGAAGACTTGAACAAAGTAGCAGCTTTTAGCATGTATAAGTAATATCTCATGCACATTTCTGCATTCACCTGCTTATCCCGGGTTCCCAGCTCACCCCACAGTTCAGTCTAATTATCAAGTGCATATGCAGATCCTCAACTCTGATCAACCATATGATTCTCCAGATCATCAGTTAACGTACAGAGTATAACAATAAGGGCTACTCCCTCTCCTCCCTCCATTACCACACCAAAAAGATCCGTTCGTTGCAAACATTTTCTTGAAAGCTCCAGATCACTGACTATAATAAACAATGCTAAAGTTATGCAGCAAGTTACAAGCTGTAGGCGTGGTCCTTTCCTTTCAGAATTTAACTTGTAAACTGTTTACTATAAAATCTAGTTAGAGCTACTTGCCACCTCTCAATATTTTGACACCTCTTTTTATTTATTTTTTTCCCCAGACTGAAAAAGGAATTAATGCTGCACAATAGAAAAAGTAAAGTTACTAGTCTGGCACGTGACCAAACTATGACAATACGTGGACCAGCCTCACAAAAGGAAAAATCCTAGGCTCCTGAGAATATATGTTATATCTTATACAATGACACCTTCATCACAATAAAGCAAACCTAAAGAAGACACAGAACAGCGCCTCAGTCTCCTACAACTTTATGGATTAACTCAGAATAAAAGCTGGGTTTTTTTGTTTGTTTTTGTTTTTTAAAGTGAGTATCTGCCAGGGATTTGATAGCTAGATGCTTTTAAACAGCTGGTCTTCTTAAGCTTATTCCCCTGTGTGGAGTGTTAGATTATTCATGCATTTAAGTAAGATGGATAGACTTGTAATGCCACAGTTGTGAGGTACAGGAGCTGTGAATGGAAATTTTAAGCGAACAAATGGAGAGTGTTACCTCGTTCACACTGCGTACACGGGCTACCCCAAGCAGCACCCAGTGTTGAACAGCACTCAGACTTCAGAGTTGCTCCATTGATATTTATCTCACATCTTCCATCTACCATGTTCTGCCAACAGGTACCCTTAACAGTTTCTGTCAGGAAAAAAGAAAAGGTATTGTCAGGCAGATAGTTAGAATTATACATGAAAATATTTGAAAATACATCTGAATTTAACCATAAAAAGAATCATACTTTCATCCTAACTTAACATATCAGACCTGAATTTATTTTAAAACCTCTTAATTCATCTTTTTCTATGACAGACTATAGCCTATAGTCACCTCAGCAAGGAGCCCTTCCAACTCTTAGTTTATGATTATTAATCCCAACAGAGAATATCTCAACACCATTCAAGACTTCAGTTGTGGTAATTCTCTTATTACTCTGATTTAAGGTACACACAGAAGAACAGGGTAGCTATGAATCCCTCTTTCACTTTCTTACCAGGTCCCCCAGTCTGGATATCTGATCTTCTCATCAAGGAGAGGCAGGAGATGGCTGAGGACCTCCCAGAACTACAGTTCAATAATTTTTTCTAATTAGGCAATATCTATAAATTATCATCACTCCAGAAGAGCTGAAGGAAGAACCCAGGAGTCCACCTTGTAGTGAGCAAGTCACAGCTTTGTCCATGGCTCTCCAGAGCTGGTCTAAGCCAAACACAACTCACTTATGCTCCATCTCAAAATAAAACCTGGCCTTTCCTGAGATCTGATCTTAAGGAGAACATGTCCACCTCTCTTGCAGGAGGACTTAAATGGGCGAGTCCAGTCCTGAAGAACTGCTCTGATCATTCTTACCTATGAGTTACAAAACTTTTTATCTCTTTCAAATCTGACATGAAATCACTCCCATGTGCTAGTCACACTTTGTTTTCACCATTACTATGAGTACATAAACACTTAAATATTGTTTCTGGAACATTTTCCACTGAACGTAACTACAGAAGTTATTTCAAAGTATTTTCTGAACTGAACGTCACTGGACATTTTCAACCAGAAAGCAATATTTTTAGAAGAATAAATACCTATGCAGATAGTTCTTGTTGTATCCAAAGTACTTTCAGGAGAACATTCACAAGCGAAAGAGCCTGGAGTGTTTTTGCATACCCCATTAACGCAGGGATTAGATTCGCACTCGTCAATATCTGTAAGAGAAGCACATTGCTGTTAGTGCCAGGAAACACTAACAAAAATACACATGGCCTTTATCAGCTGAGGTTGAACTGGAAGAAGCTCTTCTAATAGTAGGTTTACTCATATTCTGGTTTATTCATGAAGCTCTTCACAGCAAGCTAATGATGCATGTGCCCTAAAGACACTCTAACATATTAGGACATTAAACAACTCAGCAGCAGCATCTCACTTTTCTGTGATATCCACCTGTTGCCCTGCTTTTGTGGTGATACCATATTGCTTAAGTGATTTGACACACATCCTGTCTATGGATCAAAAAGGATTCAGACAACGACCCATCTGGCTCTGTCTTATCCACAAAAGAGAAAAGATTTGTAAAGCCTAGTAACTGCCATATTTCTCTCACTCTTGGCACAATGCAGGGCAACTGCATCATCAGTAAGGAGTGCTAGTACAGACCCGACACAGGCTATTCCACAAGTTTATGTAATGTAAAACTTTCATGTTTGAGTATAGCATCTCCTCTTTTCCTACTTCCCCACATTTTCCCTTTTTTTTCTTCCTTCTTTTTTGTTTTATGTTCCATATGCAATAATCTCAGAATTCAAAGTATATCTGACACAACACAGTAACAATCCCAATGAATCAAATTAGAATGAAATGAAGTGCTATCCATTACCTTCACATGTTTTTAGGTCAGGAGTGTATACAAATCCTTTGGGACAAGTGCAAGTGAAACTTCCAGGGGTATTTCTGCATTGCCCATTATCACAAAGCAGCATGTTCAGCGCACATTCATCAATATCTATAATGAAAATTAAGAACTATTAAGATAGAAAACATTCCTAGACTAGAAACTAAAATAAAATTTCCACATTTATAGCCACATTTCATTAGGTTTTGTGTGTGTGGAGAGAAGGAAACAAAGGGATGAGAGAGAAAGAATACTTATACACATCTTCCACTGTTTATCAAAGACATTAAATAGATTTCAAGATTTTTGAGCAGACAACAGGTTTGGAATTATTTCAAATGGAAATGACCACTCCAAGTACACTAAAACTACACTGAAGATCCCATTTACTTCACCCTCCTTCATGAAAGCTCATTAAAATAATGAAAGCAATAAGTTATATGAATTCAAACTGCACAAATGTTACTAACAAAAAACTATCATTTTCTTTTTGCTTTTAAATATGGAATAATGCAATTTTTACCCCTATATATTTTTTTTGTGCTTTTTTTCCTGCGCTTTATTATTTAGAAGGCTATTTTGCTTTCACAAGAGTGTATACCTGATTTCATAATATATGGCAGCCGTAACACTGTTTAAAATAAAGCTGAGAATCACACTTTCATCTTGCATTTATTATGGAATAGGTCTATGCAGTCTCTAATTCCCTGAGCAATAGCCACCACACTCATGAAAGAAAAGAGATGATTGCTTTGGAAAGATTTGCTTGTCATTCTGGTCTTTATATCACCATTTTTTGCCAAGTCTGCTCTGAACTGTCTTAGATGTTGTGGTTAATAAGGCCAATGTGAATCTACACTTGTTTCAGAGTTGAAAAATTTAAACAGAAATGCCAGTGCTAAATTTCAAGAGCCCTTAGGAAATCTTTGGAAGAGCTGTGATCATTAGAGAGGAGTTCCAAGAAGGTGGCAATGGGCCATGAACGGCAGGTGAAGATCAGGAGAGACCCCAATAGCAGACAGGAACAATTGGCTAAGACAGGGAGGCCTCAGAAAGCATTGAGAGAAGTTGGAAAGACTCAGAGGGTCAGCTCAGCAGCTGGGAACAGCAGAAGTACTAGGAAAGGCAGGGAGATTTGCAGAATAAAGCAGACCGTGTGGGAAGCTTCACAGGAGTTCAGAAAAATTGAGAGAGGGCCAGGTAGAACATTATGGAGGAATGGGAAACAGCTGTGATGGAGCATGGATGTGGGCTGCAACAGGGCGGGCTGGGGAGCAGCTGGAAAAGTTACAGATGGAAGGGGAGAAGAGAAGGGATGCCATAAGCTACAGACAGACACTGAAATGGGACATGGATAATCAAAGCCAAAGAAGAAATGGGAAAATGGGATAAATTACATCATGACTTTTATCAAAGATGGATCAATTCAGATTTTTTTTTAAATAAGATAGTGGATAGTTTAGACTGGAATAACAAAGATGACTTAAGCCTTTTAGGTTTAAATAGAGAATACAGAACCTAAATAAAATTATCATGAAAGCTGGCGAAAACAGGAAGGAATTTAAGAACTTTACGGTGGATCCAGATGAAGCTGAAGGAGATATTACAGTAGGGTACATTAAAAAGGAGAGTCATCATAATGGAGAGATGGTATTAGGAATGCTTTTCAAGGATCAGTCTTGGGAAAGGTCCTATAAAAATCTTGTTGAATGTAGAAATAAAAAATGAATGGGACCAAAACCAATAACCAACAATAAACTGGAAATTATTGCCAACACAGAGAATCATGCAATTCTTTAATCATGTAATTCAATTAAGCTTGACAACATGAATGAGAAATAAAAAGCAATCACCAAGGTCTGAAAACTTAGTTAGAAGATAACACTAACATGCTATAAACCAGAACTCATCAGTTGGAGGCAACTGAGAACAGAGAGCTCTGAGTGTAACTCCCAGATAGAAGTTGACTGATTCCTGAGTACAACACGTGTTTGAGAAAAGACTCATTCACTAATAGAATCAATCCAGATAGGATTTTCCTGGGATCAATGGAATACACTGCTTGGATGTCATCAGAAGACTGTATAATGGTTGGGATAGTTCTGTGCCAGAGAAGGCTGTGGCATTTGCTTTTATGAAAAGACTGAAAGCATGGATTTGGACAGTTCAGGCAACAGAGTTTGAGAAAGGTTATGATGATTCTTTATAAACACTTCCGGGATAAGTGCTGATGGTGCTAAATCAAAGGATAATATTAGTTCAACATCAAGTGGTCATAAACAGTTGCAAATTTTAAGAGTAAGCTAGAAGAAATTTCTTATCAGTTGTACAAAGAAAATTTGGAACAATGCAATAATGCAGGAGTGGAAGAAAGGAATCTAGAGGGATTAAAGTAAAGTGCTTTTGATGGTAATGTGAAGTGGAACAAGAAAACTGTTGCTCCTGGAAGGACCTAGCATGCTGGTGATCTTAGATTTTTCTAATAGTACACTGTAATTGCAAGATCTTTTCATTTTGAGAAACACTGAGGTCATGAGGCATCTGTGAACTGACCTAAACTGTCAGTGATTTGAATTATCAGTAGTAATGGTCACTTGTATCCTTACATTGGAGGACCTCACAAGCACTGCAAAGCACCAAAATTAAACAACAATAACAAAAGAATAGCAAAATCATCCAGAAGAGCAGCTATTGGATATGATGAAATACTGAAGGAAAAGACAAAGGAGGATAAACACACATATCAAACTTCACAACAAAAAAGTGGACATTCCATACCAATGCAATTTTTCCCAGTTGAATCCACTTCATACCCAGGGTTACAAATACATTTGTATGTTCCATGCAGATTCTCACACCTTCCATTGGGACAGAGATCAGGATCCAGTAAGCACTCATTAATGTCTACGTAAATGTTAAAAAATAAAAATAAAGAAATAAGGAAAACAACAACAAAAAATCCCCTTGTCAATTGTTCAGGACTGTGCAGATTCCCCCTTTTAGTTCTCCAGACTAGAATAAAAAAAAAAGGATCCCCTTCATTCTGATTGAAGACCATCTCTAGCCCAAAAACATTTTAAAGAACATGTATCATAGATATGAAAGAGGATAACTAACATCCCTCCTTTCTGAATGTTTTTCCTTCTTTACTGCCAGTAAATCTACTAGTGAGCATTGACTGACTTAAGGTTTGCAATTTTTATGGTGCAAGCACAAAGCTTTTGCAGTAATCACTTGCTCCTGCTTTGTAATAATTAACCAAGCACTGCGGCCTGGCCTTTCGACTGAGATGAAAATAAGTGAGGAAGCTCAGTGTTCAGCATCATTTTATTCTTCAGGATCATTTCAGTTGAAAAATGCAAATACAACTTACGTGATTTCTAAGTCATATAGGTAATAAAACTGCCAAAAGATTTGACACTATTTTATAACAGCTATCATGTACTTTCAATGGCATAAAATAGGCCACACTGATGAAATGGAATGTTCCACTTATTTCATCCTAAATTCATCTATTCTACCATGTTACATTCACCTAGATAAGCCTTCCTACCTCTCTTTCCTGCCGTCACCTCCTCCAGCATATTTAACAAATCAAGAATATCCAGGTTCAGTTAGAATGTGAATAGTTTGAATTACATAAGGTGATCTTACCATTTCCTCCTGCAGTCATACCAGATCCACTACTGCATAGAGCCTGATATTCAGCTGGAAAAAAATAAAAACAAAAAAACTTACTAGAATACTTTTCCTAGCTCACTGCTTTCACTTTCATCATCTACAACACATCAATTAATTATTCCAATTTAATATTAATATTTAAAGCCTTTTGGTAATTCTAAAAAAAAAATAAATGTCCTCACAATACTCTGAACCTGTGAAACATTTTACACTCAGGGTCTGCACCTCCTGATGAGGATGGATAAGTAAATGGAATCAATTCTTCTGTCAAACAAAATCAAGTGATGCAAAGATGTTTTGTGTTGTACAGCTTAGAACAGGACTTTATAAGAGAAAGGACCTAACGCTGGGCAAACCTCCTATGACAAGATGGAGCTCAAAGGAATTCACCATTCATATAAATACACACCATTTCCCTCCTATCCCCTGCTGCTTGAATCCCTGCCACTGAATGCAAAAGAACACCTACTCTGGACATCCATTAACAAGATGATTAGTTTAGAATGGAACAAACTTCTGCAGAGTTTCTGAGGAGCAGAGTGACAATGTCTTCCTTTGAGGGATTCTTTTCAATCTCTCTGATGTAATGTTTCTTTGCAAGAAAATTTCTCCTTTACTCCTCCACTCAAAGCCCAAAGAAATGTTACACTTCAGTCTGAGGGAGACGGGTTTTTTTGTTGTTGTTTTAAATAAAAAACACAATTGAGAGGGCAGACAAAACAAAAATGAAAAATAGCTTCCACTTGTGTAAGCGTTCTGCTAAAGTAATTCAGATATAAAAGAGAAGTCAGTGATATGGAGTCCAACATTTACAAAAGATTTCAAATCTACTGCATAGTATGAAGGGCCCACCAATAGCAGCAGAGGCTGCTGGAAAGGCTCCTTGCTGTGGTAGAATTCCCATGTTGTTATGCTAAATAATGTGGAGTATTACAACATGGTGGCCAATAAACTCTTGCTGAAGAGCTCCCATAAACTCAACAAGCCTGATCTGTTCCAGTTGCCCTTCTCTCTCTAATGCTTTACTTAAAGCCACCAGTAAAACTGAGATTTAAAAAATGAAAATGAAATATTTTGGTCTACAAAGCAGATACCAAGTCAGCGTGAGATGTTTTTGAGTTACGTATTGAATGGAATATTTTGTTGTAACAACAAATTTGCTGAGTGAAAAGAATAACTTCAAATTAGTGCTTCAAATTAGCTTTCTTACAGTCACCTCCACAAAACCAGGGTCTTTTTATTTACTGGCTTTAGGACAAGGATTGTGTCAGTATAGTCTTCTTGGAAGACATGCTTTCCTAAAAGCAGATTCTACCCATGAGAATGATTAGGATTCCTCTCTTGCCAAAATGCAGTTATGTTCCAGACAGCATCGCTTGGTGGGGATTTTGGTGAGAGACTCAAACATTCTCAACTGTCTTAATCAGGCTTTTATTTTTGCACTGACTATCCCAAGTCTATATAAACAATTTAGAACACTTGGATGATGTAGAACTCAGATAGCAAATATCTGACTGGCAGGTGTACAAAAGTATTTGAATATATGAATTGCTGAAGACATTGCCATGAATAATTGGAGATTGAAATTACGCTTTTAGTAATTTATATCTATCATTCTAGAGGTTGTTGTGTAACAATCTATTTTCACGCATGTAATGACTCTGGAACAGATATGGGAATTTACTGTTGCCCCCCAAAAATCTCTTCTAGTATTCCAACATGCAAAATAGCAGATTGCTCAAAATATATCATTTGTTGTATGACAACTTAATCCTTCAGATTTAAGATTCAGTGTTAATACAGAGCTGTATTTTAACTTCCTAAAAATAGCTTAGCAACATCTTAAATTAGAACATGTACCAATAGTTATACTGTACCTGAATTTTGTGCTGGACAGGGCTGACAAGGCTCCCCGAAGGCATAGTCAGTGCTGGCACAGCAGCACTCTGATTTTGTAACTGCACCAGTTAATGGTCTCACACATTGTCCTCTCTTGTAGCCACCGTAGCACGTGCTTCGCATATGAGTATCTGAAAAAAGAAATCCCTCTTAATCCTATTATAACCAACTATAATGCCATAAATTTCAAGTTTTAAATCTAGCTCTGGTGTCATAAACACTGTGAAACAGCTGTCAAAACAAATCATTTTTTGCCATTTCTCTGTGCTTTTCACCTACCTATACATTTGCTATACTTGGGACGGGAAATTCTTCTTCCTCTAGCTTCACTGAGTTCAGACATACAAACTAGTTACCACATTTAAGGACTTAACCCGCATTAGTGAACTACAGAAACTGTCACTGTGGGCTTTAATATGCAGCAAATGTTTTACGTGTAATGAATTACTGTGTAATGAATTCACTTAAAATTCTTTTATTGACCCTATAATACACTGTAAATTCCCTTCTCCTTTGCATTTAAAATAAAAATAGCTCTTCTGCCCATAGCAACTCTGTCAACTGAGGTAAATTAATTACATACCTAAGCAAAAATTAGTGAAAAATCCCTATTTTCAAGGCTTCTGAATGCTAATTGAAGTTTCCTTAATGACAGCAATTGTACACTACATAGGCATGTTAGAATTTTAAAATAAAGTAACTCAAACCTCCTTTATTTATAGAGAAAAAGAGGGAAGTGAAAAAATGATATGACCCATAGGGAAGTGAATAAAATGATATGACCCATATTAAAGAGTTGAAAGACTAATTAAATCTTTAGTGAAAAAAAAATAATTTCAGGTTGACAGAAATGGGGCAGATTCTCACCTGCTCACTCACTCTCAACAGCACTGTGCTATATAGTCTACATGATTTCGTAATTTGGCCCACACATTTTTTCCCTTTAAACACAAATGGAAAGAAAAAAATAGCAAAATAGGTCACCAAAGTAAATATCCCAGAGCTATTAATATCTACTAGTGTAGTAATTCACTACCCTAACAGGCAGCAATCCATTAAAAAAAAACAAAAAAGGTGAATTCTACATTCAAACTGATTTGTCCATGAGTTTAGCATTAATGCCTCAGCACTGTTAGTGACCTGCTCACATTGAGTTTATCTTACCAACACACACACGTCCATCGAGGCCTACTGCAAGGCCAGGGAAGCATTCACATCTGAAAGAGCCATCAGTGTTCACACAGCGTCCGTTCATGCATATTCCAGCTGTCTCACACTCATCGATGTCTGTTGGAGAACAGAATGAGCTTTATTAAATTAAATTACATAGTGTTCAATGCCTGGCTGAAACTTGTGTTTGTGCAACTTATTTTCAGCTGAAACTTGCGTTCGCTGCTTACTTTCAGTGCATCCTATATAGAAAAATATCACGTGAAAATGGAAACTAGTTCTGATAAAGATCTTATCAAGAATGATTAAACAATTCTGTGAAAAGGAAGAGAAAAATGCAAAATTCAGGAAAAATATGAGAAAAAAAAAAAACCCCACACAAATAAAGCAGCCAACAAATTGACTCTCCTAGCACTTTCCTGCAGCTCAAATGTCTACATTTTCCCTAAATGTTCTCAGGAGGTACATATTCCAAAATAAGGGTCATTCAGGCAAAAACGGTATAGGAGGAATGAGGAAACCGTGACTGCTAAGACAAAGGACTTCTGTATTGTGTAACGGGGTATTCCCTGTCTATGTTCACAGTTCGTTTGCATTGTTAAAAATGAGTCCAGATTGCAAATTGAATATTTTACCCTCTCGTCCTATTCCGCTCCATGGGGTGCCTTCACAGGGACACCAAAGAATTTCCTTTCCTTCTGCTGCAGATTCAGTTTTTGGAAGAATATCTGATTGTTCATAGTTGGACCTGTCTGTACATAGCATCTTGCTGGATATTTGCATGATAATTGTTTTTTTTCCTATCAGATGTTCATTACAGGCCATACTATAAACTTTTAACAGACAAGCTACACTCCAGTCTTGAAAGGAATTTCTTAATGATTTGTGCACTGAGCCATTGCTGAGCACAAGCTACCATCTTTGCCCAACATCAGTATGTTAAACAATAAGTTTCCTAGCAATGAAATACCAGAATAGAGCCTCATAATATTATCAGACTTTCATAAAAAGATGTCAAATTAGTAAAAAGAGATAAAATTATAGGATGCCTATCCTGTTAATAGCAAGATTCCCTAGTCACAGATTATACCATTATTTTATAAGTGATTAAGAAAAGAAGTGTTTAAAATACTGTTTGGAAGTAGGTATAACCTTTATAAAATAATCACTTCATAACAACTCTCCTTAATATATACAAAAGACAGCGTGTGTGACAATTTCCTTTTTTCTGACCTTAAAAGGGCAAATTGAGAGTGAAACACCTCTATGTTTTACTTAGTTTGTGTTGTTTGGCATAAAACATGGTTTGTATGATCCAAGATTCCTTTTTCAAACTGCATTTTAAAATAGAATTATATTTAAGTACATGGGCTCAATTAATTTCAACTTCACCCTGCAATCTTTTGTGCTGCTTCAGACAAATCTTAAATGTTTTTCCCTCTTTAAATTTAGTTCTTACTCAATGTAAGTAAAAACTGAGTCAGGACATCAAAACGTGTCCACGTTATTTAAAAGTATTGACAGTTTTTGCTTAAAAAACAATGAATTCCTTGGACAGATACATATGCTCAAAAAAAAAAGAAACACCAAACACTTTTTGAAGGTTACTTACAGAAACAGAAAGGCAAAGTTAACAGTTTTTTGTTTTTTTCTCTACTGAATTTAAGAAAAAAGATTTTGTAAGCTAATAATGGCTGAAATGTGCAATCCATTTTGCTTTGCAGCGATTTACAGATGTGCTGAAAATACTGTCATCAGTGTTCTATGGAGAGGTACACTTGGTCATTCGGTATTGCAGAGGTAGCTGAAATCCTGGCTCTAGTAAAGAAGAGCAAAATCCCTTTGCTTTTACCAGGCTGGGATTCCACCTTGTAAATCAACTGCACGTGCAGGCATACAGTCTAAATTCCTAACCCTGACATGGCTTAGCGGTAGAAGTCACCATTCTGAAAATGTCAGGAACTCTTTTCTGAATTTGGTCAGAATATCTCAACCTGGTTCTGGAAAACCCCCTATTACATTCATTCTCCATGTCCAACTGGTTTCAGCCTTTTCTGCTTAGCTTGCTCAGCAGTGCCAGCTGGGTACTCTAAGTCCTCTAATTTTAACCAGGAAAAATTTACTCAGACTACTAAACTGCCACTTCCAGTTGCCTTGCAAGAGCTTAATAACGCTTTAAACCTCTGCCTGTTTGGTGGAAGTATTTCTGAAAAATTGCCCGCAAATCATCAGTGAAATAAGCTAATGGTGAAAAAGTTTAATATGTCTTGTATTACAAGGAATACACAAGACTATGGTGTAACATTATTTTCTGGCATGTTACTTCATAAAGTCTGAATGGAATTTTTACCAGACAGCCAAGTATATGCCCTGTACTTATAATAAAATTCTAATTTTATGGAACTAAGTGTCAATTACAGTATTCCTAACTTCGGGTTAGAAATTCTTCTCAAGATTTCAAAATTCAGCTTACAGTGCATCAAATGAGATGTTTATAGGAGTGATACGTTTCATGCTGCAATTCTTATACGCTTTTGTTAATCCTCCAAAGCGCTCAGCAAAAACACGTGTTCAATTCCATACTGAAATTGCTCAGGCAGGTAGCCAATCTGCTGCAGAAATGTCGGTTTGTACATACACACATCCCCAACTCGTATCAGCATCAACTGCTTTAAAGCTTGTGTAAGATCTTAATGCATTTAGTGCACAAACAATTCAGGATATACAGGGTGAAGGATGAGTCTTTCAGGGGCTAAATGTTCTGTAGGACTGAAATTATTTACTCTGCACATGCTATATACAAAGAGGACTCAATAACAAACACTAAAATGTACAGAAGAAGTCATGGAAGTTTGATTTTAAACTTTCATTCAAGTGACGAGAGACATTTACCAGAAAGTTGTGTACACTCTAGCCACTAAATTCCTGGGAATTATTTCATGATCCATTGGGTTAGTGGAAGAAAGAAGACATACAAAGTTGAGAATAAAATTACTTTGGGTGTCAAGGTCCCAAAACCTGGTTTGATTTTGACCCAATAGTAATTTCACACATAATGAATGCTTGCATGCTTGTTCATAGAGAGCAAGGCTTACTGTAAGTGTTGAAAAGCAGTGGGAGAAATCCCTCACTTTACTATAAGATCTGTTCCAACTTTCAGTAGGAATCAGTTGAGTTGCCTGCAATTTTGGATAATTTTCAAATATGTTCCCTTTGATGCACAGAAGAAACATTTCTCTAGGGCCAGAAACCCCATTTTGGCTGCATCCATACTCCTGTTTAGCCAGGAGGTGCGTAAGAGATGCTGTGAAGACCAGTATCTCAAGTTTGATTTTGAAAGTCAGAAGAAATTTATGTACCATTTTCTTGGATGTCATTTCAGTGAACAGCGTGATGGAAAAAAAAATATATATATATATATCCATCAAACAAAATTTAAGAACAACAAAAAATACACAGAAAGATGCTCAGGAATAAAAACAAGACAAGTTTTTGGGCTGAGTTTGCATGAGAAAGTCGCATCCCTGATAATGACACAATGGTCTTTGAGAACACAACTGGCTGGTGAACCAAAGCCTGTTGGGCAATGAGGTTTTCCCTAACAAGTTTGAGACCAATTCTCACTGTCTTCCCACACACAAACCAGCAGGAAAACAATCTTTGACAAAGCACAGACACACATCTATGGCTTGGAAAACAGGTAAGAATGTAATTAAAGCTGATACTGTAAGCGTGTTAAAGCTGCAACCAACACAGACAGTAGTTTGTATGGTAATAGTACCGTTGTACAGATCCATGCATTTGTCATTTGAGAAATTAAAGGACAGTTTATTTTCCCAATTGAAACAACCTTATTATAAAGCATGAATGGGGGCTTCTCTCACTAAAAATAAATGAATCCCCTGCCTGAAATCTGGTCAGCACCAGGTTGCACATTTGGTGCAAAAGGTACCCAAATGCAAGAGAAGTTCCAGACGTATTACCAATAAATCATAGCTCTTGTTTGGACCTAAGCCTAGACACTATGCAAGCTCAGATCTAGGACCCATACAGTGCTCAAAAAGTAAAAAGATCCAAATTAACCTGCCTTTAATACAGTAACTCTCAAAATCCAATTATTAATTCAAACATTAAATGCTGTTACTGGTTCCCA
The DNA here is from genome assembly GCF_023343835.1 of Lagopus muta. Classification (NCBI taxonomy): domain Eukaryota; kingdom Metazoa; phylum Chordata; class Aves; order Galliformes; family Phasianidae; genus Lagopus; species Lagopus muta. The sequence goes on along the minus strand of NC_064442.1, from coordinate 10,139,782 downwards.
GGATGCTGCTGTGTATCCCGGTGTGACTTTAAAAAAAAAACAAAGAACAAAAAACAGTTGAAGTGTAAGCAGGCACTTTTGTTGCCTTGATTCCAAGAGCTGAAAGACTGCACACTTTTCAAAAAAGAAAAATCCTAAATAATTTGGCCCTGTACTTGTTTTCTTCTTATTTTGATTTCTGATTTGCATTTGTACAATGTGCTGAAACATGAAGATTTATAGACAGAAAGTTTGCAGTTCCTGATGGGACAGAACAGGAAATCTGATGACATAACTAGCAAGCAGAATACTGCAGCATCTCCCACAAGGGCTATTGCTGAACTAGTGCAGGAAATGAGAAATACAATTTTGCTGTGGTACTCATGTCTTCATCTTGGACACATGGGCTACTGTGCACTTCTCAAAGATACTGTATTGAGTAGGAACACCCAGGCAGAAATGAGGGTCAAACCCCAGAAAACCAATGAGCAAGGATGTTTGGTAGTCAAAGGCAGAAAACTTCAAATGACAAATAAAAAAACTGAGGTATACTGGAATCAAACTGCAGAAGACCTCATAGGCCAAAAAAAAGAAAAAAAGAAAAAAAGAAAAAAAGAAAAAAAGAAAAAGGAAAAGGAAAAAAAGAAGAGTTTAACTAGATTGGATATAACAGCCCCTGATCAAAGAATATTTCCCACTGATCAGTTAAGGCTATTGCTTAACACTGTGGAGAAGACTGAGTGCTGTTTTGTGCAATAACAAATCATTCCAGCCAATTGAAAAATCTGATGAGAACTCTGCACAGTACTTCTTGTCCCCAAGGATCACTGTAACAAAATTAGGCAACTCTTGAAGCTACCATAGAATTCAGCTCTCATGAACCCTTTACTTATTGTGCTCACCTCTGCAATAGCGTCCATCAGATGCCAGCTGGAACCCCGGTTTACAAATACATTTAAAACTGCCATCTTCATTGATGCACATCCCATTCAGGCACATATTCCTTATGTTGCATTCGTCCATATCTGAAAGTGCATATAATAAACATAATCTTAGTGCTGTTTACATACAAGAACTTCTAATTATATCCAAAAGATAATTTCCTATGTGGTTGGTCAAAACCTTAAAAAGGTGAGAAGGTACACGACTGAACAGCGCCTACAATCTCAACGTCAACAGAAGCCAGGTTAGAAGCAGAGGGCATTTGGAATGGCAATGAACACTTGTGTTAGGACTGAAAACTTCTGTAACCTCTGTTTGATGAGCATAAGACTTAGGATGTGGGAGACTCCCAACACTATTCAAGCATGCAGAAGCACTCTGCATTCTGTTGCATTTTCATCATTGCTTCCATTTAAAATAAAACATATTCCTCCCTGGACTCCGCATAATGGGTCACATAGGAAGGTACTTACTAATTATTGCTTCACATTGGCATTATTCACTCTCTGACCTAACGGCACAGTATGAAGAATTCAAATAGGAAAAGGTGGAGGTCTCAGACAGTGCTACTCTGAATCCTGCACAGCCAGTTAGTCATACACACACAAGAATTCTGTGCTTGATTTCAGTAAGCTATTACATCCTCTTTACTCTTTTACTCTTTATCCTGGCACAAATCAAATCCATTCTGGACATTACCTACAAGAAAACCAGCGCTATTTACTAGTTTCATGTAAAGAATTATACACAGTAACATTAAGGGATGGCACGGCCCCGTGGTCTTTACTGATTACTGTGTGTAGATGTGTTCCTAAGAACAAAACTCAACGCATTACAATGCCAGAGATGAAACTGTTTCATAAGTGGATGCAACAGACATTCTGGCAACATATGCAATGGAATTAAAAATGTTTTACCAGACTGCTGATGTCCTGGTTCTTATTACTATTAGCACATGGTATTTGGTGGGAAAGGAAGAAATCAGAATCAAGTTTTTTTTTCCAAATTATATTCATTTTCAAATGTATTTAGGCAATACAGTTCTGTAATTAGATACTTCAAAACTAACTTAAAGTGCTAAACTATATCTAAAAAAGAGTCAGGGAAAACAGTTTTAAAATGTCTGTCTCTACTAAGGATTAACAGAATCACTACTAGCACATAAAATCATTGGATCATAATGACATTACAATGTATTCAGAATCATGCTATTTTCCTTAATGCTGCAGCTGTCTTGGACAGAAATTACGCTTCTAGACATAGTGTGTTTTCTTTTTACTTACAGGCTGTCAGACAAAAATAATTTATGATTAAAAAAAAAAAATCGTGTATCTATCCCAACCAGGAATTTTGGCATTAAATCTTTGAGCTGAATCACTGAGATAATATTCTGCCAAAAATGTTTCTAAGAACAGTGCTTGAAATTCCTTTAATGTATGAATAGATCATTGGGAACCCTCCCAAGGACCTTGGGAAGCATGATAAAGAACATTCTTCTTTTTTCCCCCCTCTTTGCTAAAGGTCCAGGAGGTAGGAACACATCAATTATGTTTACAAATTTTTCCTAAAATGGTTTGTATAGGTCAGACCAGATTGCATCTGCATGAAACACATTTCAAGTCACCCAGTTAGATCCCATACAGCATACTGTTAAACACACAGTAAAATCAGGCAGCATGTGACTTGTGCTCCGTTTTAAAATGTGCTCCATTTTAAAATGTACCACTCCCATCAAAGAAACTGCACTTTGCGATAGTGGTATGTGCTATTTCTCCTGCTGGACAGACATCCTGTTGAGGTTTGCCAAGCCAAGGCTCCAGAACTGGCTGCAAAAGACAGTTTACTTGCCCTCCCAGATACAGTGAAAGGTACTCAGAAATTCAATTCCTTGCTCCTTCCCTTCCCCCCCCACCAAAGGTCCTTTTATTTTTTATTGACACAAACAATCTCTTGCAATTACCGATACGGAGTCGCTCCAGAGAAGTCTTACCTTCGCAGTTTTTCCCATCAGCTGCCACTTGAAAGCCAGCGTTGCACACACAGTGAAAACTGCCATCTGTATTTATGCATCGTCCATTATTGCAGATACGGCCATTCTGTAAGCATTCATCAATGTCTGAAAGCCAAACAGAAAGAAAAATAATGTTTGGATTTTTTTCTTTTTTATACTTGGGAGGAATTTTTCCCATTTCCCCATTCCCATGGTTTTTAACCCCACATGGAAACTATATTCATCTAAGAAAGAAATTATTTTCATTTCCATAACCAAATGCGAAAGGTGGGGAAAATGTTCATCAGCTTGAAATTTCAAGTTGCTGTGAAAGAATTTCAGTGAACATTACCCTGCAGCTTGCTCAAACATGAATCAGATCTTTTTAACATTTTTTTTTCTCCATTTTCATTCATCATGAAAATGTTTTTACTGAAATTTAACTTAACAATAGCTAACTACTGAAGGAAAGACAGGGGAAGCTTGTTTTTGTAAGGTAAGAAGAAAGATTGAGATTTTCCCACCTCAGAAGATATTTCTCCTGCTTATTTTATATTTGAAACATCAGCTCCTCATTTCCCCCTCTCTGCAGGAGGTGCTTGGCAAGTGCTTTGGAGGACCTGAATAGTGATATCACACAAGGCTGGCAGCTCTCCCTCGCCTCCAAACGAGGGGAGAGGAGATGCTGAGACAGACTGTCTAGACATTTTTCAGATTGCTCAGTGTTCTCCATCAAGGCCTGGACCATCTCCCAGAGATTCCTGCACACAAGGGACTCCGTTCACAGAGATCTCAACCAGCCTATGCAAATGCATCTAATGTACAATCACATCATCTTCACAGATATTTGGGGGGTGCCCTTCTCCAAGCCCTCTTGACAGCAGGACACTGCTGTGCTTGAGGAAGGAATAATGGATGAGGTATCCTCCAGCATGGTGCTTCTGATCTCTAGGCAGGTATTTAATCCTGAACTTCAATTTGCAGCATTGTAGTTCTGGGAAGCTGCAAAGAAATCCATTAAAATAAGCATTTTGCCAGCAAGGAAGCAGGCCAGCAGAGGCAAGAGCTGCTCAAGTGGCAGTGGCAGCTTGCATCTCTCGACATCCAGCAAAAGCATACAGGCTTGAAAAATGTTTTCTCAACTGATAAACAAGCATAACTGACCAGTAACACAGAAAGTGAGGCTTTTTCAGTACTCTGTGCCTTTTCCTTACTTTCATGGCACTCAGCTGTCCCCAAGCTTGGCTTTAGTTACTCTGCCAGTTTTCTTCCTTAGGGTAGGCAGAAATGCTAAATCATCTCAACATTTTCCTGGCCCTTTAGTTTTTTAGGGTTCATTAGGATCTTTGCCTTCCTGCATGGATAAAGATCTTACACTAAAAGAGGGCAGATTTAAGTCAAACTTGAGGAAGAAGTTCTTCACTATGAGGGAGGGGAGGCACTGGCATGGGCTGCCCAGAGCAAGGAGTAGATAAACAGCTGGTCATCAAGAAGATTTCATTTTTCAGAAGGGGATGTAAGGAGTACATTTGCTGTAAAAAGCATATCAGCAAAGACAACATTTGTGTATGCAAAGAAATAAAATAATATACAAAATAGTCATGTAAAGTAATTTCACAGCAAATGTTGACTTTGGGAGGCTCCAATGCTATATGCATATTTTGCCAAATGCATCCCACTAGCCTTTTTCTTTTCCCTAAGCTAGTCCTAAAAATACCTTCAGAAAACAAAGATTCTGCACATCTTAGCACTTTCTGAACTGCCTGTCAAGCAAGCACAGTTCTCATAGATTGCAAAGGAACTGCTAAGTGACCACACTTTAATGCCATTAAGCTACTGGGCTTCTGACAAGCATGTGTTTGTGCAATGAATCAGTCAAATTAAAAGCGTGTGACAAAAATGACTCATAAGTAAATTCATCACCACTGAGACTCCACTTCAGCACTCCTTCACCACTAGCAAGCTGAGTTATGAAGATGCTTCTACAACTTGGCTGTTTGGCAGCAATTAGCAATACTCCCAGCAACATGCAGCAGCAGTGCTGGCTCTGCGCGTCACCCTGGATTGGAGTAAGCTTCTGTACCACAAATACATTTTGGATTCACAAAGGAAAAAAACACACTAATGCAGCTAACTTTCTTTTGGCTCTTTAGGAACTGCTTCAGAAAGCAAAAACAAGCTAGGATTTCGAGCATTCAAATTTATCCTGCTTCATTTAGACGCCACATTTTTTATGGAATATCAAAGTAGTCATTAATTCTCCTGCATGTTGTCTCTTATTATGGCTTAGTGATACAATGTTGCATCCACCTTTGCTGTTCAATTACTACCCCAGGACAGTTTTGGAGTCTTAGAACCCTTATCACTGAGGAGTGATGCCACTCCTGCAGGAAGGCAGGATGAAGACAATCAGCACTGTTACTGAGCCTGTTCTTCAAAAATACCAAAAACGGGGAGTCTACAGCTTCACTGTCTAGCCTTTTCCCATGCTCTGCTACTTTCTCATACTTTATCTAAGCTGTCATTGTTGTACTGTTCTTTGATTTCTTTCTCTTACAGTGGAGAGGAAGAATACATGGACACTGTGCTCTTTATCCACTGGAAGATTTTTTTTTCCTTCCACCTCTATTAGTCTCTCAATGATCTCTTAACAGCCTTTTCTCCAGCTCCAACTGGATTCTTAATCGTCCTTAGGATCCTCATGTATCAAAAGTAAAAATGATTAAACAGTTAAAAATAATAATGTCTTTCAGTTCATAGCCACAAATGATGCCAAGATACTTCCAGCACAGGACAAAATGTCTTTCTTCATAATCCTGCTCTTAGAAGGTCAGCTCTGGCAGATTAACCATTTCAAAACAGTATTTTTATTGCCTTATTTGATCATTAAAAAAAAAAAATCATACATAACAGATGTTAAATGTTGCTTAAAATGATTTTTCCCTTCTAGCATGAATACAATAAAACAGATTTGGCTCTAAAACAGTGATTTACCTCGGCACTCTGTTCTAGTTGGTGTGCTCTGATACCCTACTCGACACTGGCACATGTAGGATCCCTGGGTATTCACACAGTCTCCACTGATACATGGATTCTTCTCACATTCATCAACATCTGCAAAAAAACAGTATATTTTTATTAAGACATTGGCTGAAAGGCAGTCAGGTCTGCAGAGTTATTTTATTGTTTCATAGTTGTGAAATAGTGTACTGCAATCTAAAAGGAAAGGGGACACCAATGAATTCCTAGTAACAGGACATCACATTCTAAGCTAAATAGGAACTGGGAAACTCAGCAAGACACTGAGAGTACTCAACAAGACAGGACACTACAGTAAAGGCCTCAATCCCATACTTAGGCATTTCCAGCCCCAGAAGTTACAAAATTATTGATAGAAGCAAAATCTTCCATGTATGAGACAGCTAATCCTTGCTGTTATTATCAGGCACTGTCTGAGTTCCAAAATCGAAGGCCTTCAGAGTCCAAAAGGATACTCCAGATCAGATGAAAGAGGATTTGTTCCTTTTATTAAGTGTGATTTCATGACTGCTTTTTATTTTAATTTTTTTTTTACAATAGTTCATGTGCATACTCAAAGAGCTGGTAGCTTTCTGAATCGGTTCTCTTGAATCACTAAGGAACATGTCATAGTCACAGGTTAATTAGGAATTCTTATTTTTGTATAATTCTGTGACAAGTTACCAGATTTGTTAAATGCTGTCCTAAAGGCAAAGCTACTATAGAAGTAAATTTGCAGTTGAAAATGGTTTTGACACCATTTTAAATATGAAGTCTATTTACTGTTGCTTGGGGTTTTCTTTTTGAGAATGTTCGTTTCATATAAGAACTCAGAAATCATGTAGAAAATAAAAAGTTGGCTTAGAAATTTCCCCCATTATTTAAGGTAGAAAATCTCATACCAATACATTCCCCTCTAACGTCCAGTTGGAAGCCCTTGTTGCACTTGCAGCGGTAGCTCCCAGGAGTAGGAATACAATGCCCATTAAGGCAGAGATGCCGGAACAGCTGGCAATAGTCAGTGAAGTTCACCGGCAAGATCACTGAAACAACAGAGTTAGAAAAATATTTTAATAGCTCGTCATAATCATTTTTGGTAATCTGCAACTTGGACAGCATTTTCCATAAAAAGTCAACATTTACCTTTCCTCACAATGTGAATTACATACTACAACCAGCACTGAAAGAGAGAAAGTAGCACTACATCTCTAAGAGATCTGTCTGAAAACAGCTAGCAACCACTGCCTTTTTCACTGTGGTAAATCTGATGTGTTTTTTCCTTTCATCCTGCAAAAGAAAAAAAGGAAGAGGAATCTACTCACACCTAGGGGAAAAGTGGGTGAGTGGCACCCCAGATCAGCAGAGTTGGAATAATGGTTCAGTTATCTCTATTTCCACAGAAAGCCACTGAAAGAGGGCAGGAATAACTCTGGAAGGTATGCCTATACGGTCTTTGGCAGGCAGATGTGAGCTGGCTCTATTCGTGCTCCCAGCTGACTAGAAGCTGTGCAGCTACGTCAGTGTAGTGTCAGGCCTGAGTTAGCATACTTTGCCTCTCAGGATTATTAGCTCAGCTTGGTGCTGACCCAAGGCTAAATAGCTTCAGCTGGTGCCAGTGCAAATGGAGTCTGCCTGCATCTGTACAGAGCATGGGTGAAACAAACTTGTGCTTATTTGCAAAAGACTACGTGGTTACACCAAATGTTTTCAGGTGGTACGTGCCTACAGCAGACTATATGTTCACTTAGTAAATTCCCTGAGAAAGGAACAGAACAAAGAATGCATCACTATGCTGCTCTGGCTTCCTCCTCGCTCTAGGGAAATCTTACCCAACCCTGTGTATCACCAGAACAGTTCCTTCTTCAAATTGGGTTCACTTCAGTACACACCAGACTAATATTTTTATCTGTACATCTCCTACTTGGCCAAGCAAGAGTGAAGAAAACAACTTGAAAGAAGCAGCTTTCTTATAGCCAAGCCCTTTAAAGTAAGTAACGGTCATAACTTAAGAGCACGTTCCACAATGTTGACATGCAGCAAAGCTCACAATAGCCTTAAACAAACATAACTGTTATAATATATACATCTCAGTACAGATAGTGAGGATGTAATGCTGTAATCCTATTTTAAGGAGAAAAACACTACCTATAAGGTATACTTGCCATAAAATACATGGTAACCAGGCTATGATTAGAAGGATATCCAGTTAAGTTCCAGATAAAGTAAACAAGAGATACCATGAGCTGAAGGGAATATACTGCACCTGACAAATGTAGTTTTAAACAGAAGCTAAATGCAAATGGTGTAGCAAAAGGTAAATGTTTCCTTCTTACCATGAGGTGGTGGAGCCCGAGACGGATAGACAATTTCTGGCTGCTGAGGGACTAGGGGAGGGTAAGGACCAGGAAGAAGGGGTGGAGGGATGACTTCAGGACGGCCTGGAGGAAGGTCAGGTCTTGCTGGCAGCAGAGCAGCTACTGCGCACAATTTGCGATACTCATCTGAAATGTGAAAACACGGATGCTGTGTTAGACTGCTGCAGCATATCGCATTTTATCCAACTCTCTGCCTTTTCACAGCATTTCAGATAAGCAATAACAAATTTTAAACAATCTGGAAACCCTGAGCCTATATCAGTTTTCTTCATAGCAATGAGCTTTGTTCTGTGAATCAAATCATTAATCCAAAGGAGGATATTAATACTGCTTGTCAGAAGAGTGTTAGAAAAAAAGATAACAAAACTGACATTCTGGATATGAAATTTAACAGTAGGGCTGCGATCTGGTCTTAATCTAATTTTAATCTGATTTTAATCATCAGATCTTTGATGAACTCGGTGAAAAGTTTACCTAAAGAAGGACTTTTGGACATGATCCCAAGTTAATTTAATACAAAGCTTGCCATAAAGTTAGAAAAATACTGAACAGGGAAAAAAGCCCAGTTTCAACTGGATTTCTTAAAAGTTAGTCTCCTAAAACAAAGAAATATAAATATTAGCCAAGAGGCAAAACCAATTAGAGAATGAATGCACTAACACTATTTCACCATCCAAAGAAAGTTTGCCAGTAAAAGCAGAAACCAAACAAGGTGCATTCTAAGGAGCACAGAGAAATGGAGTCCGATCCACAGAAAATTCCTCCTTCCCCTAATGGGAAAATGATCTGTTTTGCTGTAAACAACGTCTATACTGAGTGTCATACATTCTTTTATTATCTCTATTAGTGGCATCTGTCCTACTAACCCACTTTCCCTCCTGCCCCCAACTCTTTTGTCCTCGGGAAGTGTGGTTTTGGAAAATTTGATCCAAAGAATGCACATAGAGTATCACAATTAGAGATCACATTTCCAGCTGACCTGATTCATGTCCGCAATTTGTGTGTACACAAATTACTACTTGTGCAGACAGTATCTTGGAACTTCTGAATTTTAAAGTTTATGGCATAAGAGGGGAAGGGAATTATGAAAACAAAAAGCTGAAGAGATGCATGAATTGCTGAAGCAATATAAAATGAGAACTGAAAAACAAGTTCAGTGTTGGGAGAACAAGGCTGAATATTTCAGCCTTCAACACTTCTATCAAACCTTTTTTTCCACCTGTAAAACATATTAGAAATTCATCTGGAATCACAGAGGCTTTTTCAACAAACATGGTAGCCCAAAATTCTGCCCTCCCTGATTATTATCACGTTTATTTTAATGCTCTTAGGTAATCAGTTTATTTGTCTATTCATTTCCCTCTAGTGTTCCTTAGGGTGATTTTAATCTTTAAATCATTTCAAAGAAGTATTTATTGTATTTTATTTGTTTTGTTCTAGCATTCTATTTTGCTTATTCATAACTAAGCTGCATCTGTTCTCTGTCAGTGGTCTATCTGTGATAAAATAGACAGAGAGATATTCAGAAGAAACAGAATCTGCATAACTGCATACACAAACTGCACTATGCAAATGTTTGCTAATGATTGTTTTAAGAGTTGATTCTCTAATCATCCATTCTCTACAACCCACTGATCAGTCTCTGTGAAAGAAACAATACTGTATTTCTTTTCTACTCTGGACTGGTAATGCCCAATTATCTGAAGGCAATTCACCAGGAGCAGAGGCCTTCCACACAAAAAGAAGTCATGGCCTTGGGGCTGCCCATTTACTGAATGGAATTAGCACACATGAAGGAGCTGTTTAGGTGAGAATTGAACAGATGCATTAGTGGATGCCTGAGACGCCACTTTTAAAGCATTTACAGCATCAGTGGTGAACACTGCCATTCCACATAAACAATTATTGCCATGTTACACAAAAAAATACAGTGCAAGCTCTTTTTATTGCAACTTTAATCTCCATGTATAATTTCCAGCCGTAAACAACCTATTTTATAGTACCATCTGATCTGCTGCTCACACTGAAAATGCAACCACTTGGTTATGCTATGCAGCTAGTGCTCCACTTCATGTTGCTATGTACTCCTATTTCAGAACTAGAGACTTTGGGACACTGATACACTTCACAGGCAGCTCAAAATTCCTCGTCTCGCTTTCTCAGGATATACTGAGGAATAAGTGAACACGATTAAGTAATGACAGCAATAACTTGCACATATTTAAGTCATTTCAAATAATTTCAGAATATATTTGAAACAAGCAAGTTTGGTCTCTATCTATATCACAATCCGAGTCAGGACAAAAATGTGGAATATAACCATGGGGACACCCCGCACGGATTTTTGCATCAACAAGTCCTGGATGCTAACTCTGCCTCATTCATCTCTCAGTCAGCACCGTGAGCTGAATTACTTCACTTTTCCACCCAGCTTATTCAGCAGTCAGATATCAATAATTAGAAAGTACGTAAAGAAAACAGGGATTGTCTCAATCTGTTAAGATTGAGGAGCTGTCTCCTTCCCGTTTCAGATGAGTATCAGTAGATTACACTATTTTCTTAGCATCATTTGTCAATATTGGACATTTGACATATTTAAAAACTATTAGTAAAATAGTGTCAGAACCAGGAAAAGACCTTCCAGAGTTCTGATCTTGGATCCCTCTTCAGTATTATGTTTCCACTCAAAGAATTAAAACCAAGAATTACAAACACTCCCATTGTGACCTCTGACAACTCAGAGCTATACTGCAGTACTGTTATGACCTCAGTTCCTCCCTAAACCTTGCACCTCTCATGAGTTTGCCCTAGCAATCCTTAAGCTTCTTGTGTTCTTTCTTTCCAAGGCAGTCCTAAACAAATTCAAAACCATATTTCCTCCAATCCCTCACACTTAGTTTTACAATATTCTCTAAATTCTAATCTCATATTATCTGGGGATCCTGATACACAGCAAGGCAATAAAGTACAGCACTTTTTGGTAGCAGACAGAAATTATGTTCTTTGTCAAATTCTGGTACAGCATCTCAGAAAGCTAGGTATAAGGGAAAGGAAACCCCAGTTGTCCAATGAGAACAAAATTACAGAGGGTTCTATTAGAAGGCTCTGGAGAAAGTAACTTGGGCCTAAAGAGGGTGTTGAAAACAAAGACCAAATCAGGCTACAAATCATCAGTAAGCAACAGGTCAAGTCCTTTGACTATGTTTGCTTGCCATAGCCTGTTGGGGGGTCCTGAGCCACCTGCCATAAGAGACTCTTGTTTGAGCAGTGGGATTAGACTAAACGATTTCCCAAGGTGCCTTCCAGCCTCAATTATTCTGTACAGTGCTGTAATGAAAACATTACTGATAAAAGAAAATGACTGCCTAATTCAGTGCTTGATCACAGCCATAAAAATACAGGTGGATTCATACCAGTGGATCTGATTGGGCACATTTCAGGGGCGCTGGCTGCAGTAGAAGACCAGCATCGGCCGCTGTCACAGCAACACTGCATTTTGGACAAAGGCTGTGGGAGCTGATTGCCACAGCGCCCATTGGTCAGAGTAGAGAAGCAGTATCCAGGACGCACATCTACCAAAAGAGAGAGACATGGATATGTAACCATCAATCCAAAGAGGAATATGACTTTAACAGAAAGGAAAAGCCCTCCTTCACTTGGTTGATTACACAATCTATCACGCAGCACTTGCAACATCACAAAAAAAATAAAAGCAAAAGGCACAAAACCAGAAAAACATTGATAAAATTTTGGCTACTTGGAGTTCAATGCAGGTGAAATGCTTTCTGTGTGAACGCCAAAGTGAAACATGAGATGTCAATGAATCAGAGAAGGAAAAAAGAATGGATATGCCTCAGTGTCTCCAGAGAAAAATTCCAGTGTAATCTCTATTAAAGATAGTACCAGATCACTGCTGTTTATGCTTTGATTTGAAAGACACAGATATACAGCAATAAACTCAGTGTTGCAGCTCTCAAAGCAATAATTCACTTTTCATTAGTCATGGCTTTCCCAGCTGAAGTATGTCATGATTTGACAAGATATAGGCTTGCAGGCAAGAAAGAGCAGCAGCTTTAACTAGTGCCATCACATTGTTTATGGAGATGTGCTGGCTTCCTGTCTGAAAAGGGTGAGCACGTGCTGTACAAAGAACATCTCGTACCCAGACTTCATACAGTTAGTTCTAACAACATTGTACAGAAGATCCCCTACCTTAGAGAAGGGAGAGAAAATGTGGATAGAAGCAAAAAATAAAATAGAAATAAAATAATCCTGTGATAAATATACAGCTCTGAGCGATTGTTGAACAGTAGGTCACATCATGTCAAATTCAGTAAAAGCTGAAGTGTGACTTGATGCTGCATGATAAATCAAATCAACTTTGTTCCTAAAATACATGAGCATTTGCTGTCAAAGCGTACTGGAAAAAGTTGCAGATATCACCCTACAATGGCAGACACCCTTTACTAACAAAACAGCATCTCAGTTATACAGGGCACGGTATATTTATCTGCCCTTCTCTCTGCTTTCCAGAATTTACTAGATCATCTAGTGGATATATATGCATAAAAGAGAGAAGTTTCTTACTATTCTGAGGAAATTATATATATAGTGATACATTGGGAGAATCTGTGATGGTTCTGCATTAGTGGAGCCCTGAACACAGATGTTATTGGCAGTAGAGCTAAAAAAAAAGTCAGTTGGCCTTTCTTTCTAAATTTTAGTTACTTCAACCTTATTATCATATACTGGAAATCTAAAATAGAAAAAAAAAACCTATTCAGTTCTGTAACTGGCCTTCTGGTACCCAACTAAACTGCTGAACACGTGCACTCTTTAATTTACCATTTTAAAACCAAAGAAAGTGCTGACACAAACTGTTTCTCACTGCATCTGTTGTTATTTTTCTCTTTATACAGAGTAGAGGTGTATTCAAATGCTTGGTGTGATGTTGGGGTGCACTGTAAGGAATGGAGTACCTAAACAACACTATCATCATCTCCTGTAATCTGTCCTTCTCAGTTTTGGCCTGTATGAACTTTTGAAACAATTGAAAGCAGTAATGGGCAGAAAAAAAGTATCAGACAGGTTCTTTGCATCTGCAAAACGTGTCATTAAAAAAAATAAAGAACAAATATCTTTTTCTACCTACAGGTGTAAAATCTTATCCCAAAACCAGATAATTTTCAGAAAATATGGTGAACTTGAGAGGAAAAATGGCAAATCTTTTCATATTCCTAATTATTGATTTTCTTATTTAGTTCTTTTTTTGTTTTTCTTATTTAATTTTCAGTTGCAAAAGTGAAAAGAGACAAAAAAGGTCAAGACCAGCTGAAAACAACTTTTCTTGTGTTTCAGAAACATAAAATCATTTTCAGCTTTTACAATTTTTATATTTTTCAGTAAAAAAAAATACAATTAAAAAACGCCATGCATATAAGCTTTCAAGAAAAATAAGCTTCTTTTTTTCCTCTTTAAATACATTCATCTAAAAGTAAGACTGAGATCTATATGATTTCTTCATAGCGTTCTCCATGCATTTGGTCAAGATGTCCTACTTCTGTTCCTGCTCTCCAGCTCTAGGAGAGACCATCTTTCCTTTGTTTACTCTAATCTCTTAAGGTTTATAATAATGGAACTCCCAGTTCCCCCTTTGGATATTTGTCTCCATTCGAGTCCCATAAGGGAAATATTTCTCAGAAGCACTTCCTTCTCTGTAACAGAATAGACACGCTCAGCTCATGCTTTTCACTTAAGATAGACATGTTGTAATTGAAACAAGAGTACACATTTTGCCCAGCTCTAATACAGATTCAAGTTCTATCCCTGTTAATATGGCAAGTATGTGATATGCCTTTTAGACATTACTCCAAAATATCTGTAGATAATTAATAGTGCTTTCCATTTAGCACGTTTTGCCTAGGACACAAAGCCAAAATTTTAATGATGGCTCACAGTCTGGCATATTACTTAACAAAGCCTGTAATCATTTAAATCCCCAATTCTTCAGTTAAACTATTTCAGATTGCAAATGCAGTGGGTAAAAAGACTGGAAAAGTGCAGGAATGGGGTGAATACTGGGCAGTTCTGACTGAGATGTAAGTATAAAAAGTAAAAAGAAAATAGCAATTGAGCTTCTCCATAGAATTTTTTGCTTCAAAAAGCTGCATAAATATCCTTTGTAAATATTAACTACAAGCAGAAATCAATGATCCACAGCCATTTGAGAGCTGTTCATCTGGGGCAATACAAGCAATGCTCCATCAGCATTTTAAGTGAGCAGTACATATCTAATCTACCAAAATGCTTTCCTTGATAATGGAAGAAATACAGTTCACTTCTCTCATCCTGTAGAAACAGAATGGCAATAGAATATATTTGAATAGAATGTTTCAAAATTAACCCAAATTATTTCCAGAACTCTGAAGAGAATTATTATCACTTGGTACTTTCCTCTGTGAAGTCATTTCTGTTCAACTCTTTCCCAGATGATTTTCTACCACAGGTACTAAATACAGCAAGCTCTCTTGAACTCTGGCGCTGTCTCTGGGCATGAGCCTTTAAAGTTTACAAGCTAAAACCAAGGAAATACGTCCTTCATTTGATTCCTAAATAATGACAATGACTGCTCAGAATTCAGCACTGGCAGTCAAAAAAAGTAGTTACTGCATTAAATTGAGAGAAAGGAAAAAAATAAAAGTAACAAGATACCTGACCTGCTGCAGAGCATGCTATGTGATTCCCAGAAGTAACGTGAAAGTGCACTAACACGGCTCTTTCATGGCTTTGGCACTGCAGAGGCAATCATTCAATTCATACAGTCCTTTGATAACTAGTGTAATGTTTGAAACACTGGTTCTGCTGTACCACAGTGAAAGCCAGAAAGAACAGCACTGCAACATCATCACTGTTATGAAAACAGATCCAAGTGCCCCACACCCAGTTTATCATGCTGTTTCTTTCAGTGACAAATATCTGCACTTTAGAATGAGAAAAAAATAAATTAAAAGGCAGTTTGGAGTGAACTATCTTCTTTCTGAAGCGTATTTGCTTTTCTAAATGGCTACTGAATTTAACATAGACTAAAGACAAACACTAGAGCATGAATATCAAGTAGATCTGTTAATTAAGTTCTGCCTACTTTAACACAATAAATATGGCATGACAGAAAAATTCTAAAATGAATTATGAAAAGAAGGTTACAACAAAGAGTGAAAGAGGAAACATATTACAAATGGAAAAATTATTTCAGAATGCAGATATAGACACATGATGGACTTCTATACAAAAGGATTTAAAGACGACAAGTTGAAATATGTTTCTTATACACCATTACCCATTTCTGATATTCATGAATGCTCGTGACATCTTCTGACTTACCATTTACAATATACTACTCACCTATGCATTTTAAGCCATCAGGAGCTGTATAAAACCCTGGAGGACACTTGCAGAAGTAACTACTGACTGTGTTTGAGCACTCTCCTCCATCACAGATTCCAGGAATGGTGCTGCATTCATCAATATCTTCAAAAAAAAAAAAAAAAAGAGAAGCAGGGTCATATTATTTATATTGGGCAGATAGGTGCTTTATAATTATTATTAATGACCCAACTTTCTGGTGTGAGATCCTTACTAATTCACATACTAAGAACGTGGTCAGAACCACTTCTGAACCAGGATCAGAATCTTTCATTACATATCTTAAACACAAGCAAAATGAAATCTAAGAAAATATGTGTAAATTGCAAAAAGAAAGAACGTTTGTTTTACTGCTTGATAATGATGGATGAAAATCTGTAACTGTAGAAAGTAAAAGCAAGTAAATCATTACCTCTTCAAACCGAATTCTGCACATTAAGAAAATTTACATGGAGCCTGTAACAACCGTAGTGATCAGAAGTATAACTGTTACGGTATCTTCAGCAGTACTGCATCTCCTGGCACCAGATAGACAACAGTTCAATGCTGACTCAAGGGAAGCACAGCACCTTCTGAACTGTCTATCCATCTTACTGCACTTGGTTTTTCTTGGAAATCCCCAATAAAGCACTGACCAGCTATGCAATTTAACAGGATTATAGCTCAAAGTAGGATGATTGCAAGCAACAAAAATTACCTTTTCTGTTTTTAACTTGTTTCTTTGGCAACAAAAAGGCTCTCCACTAGGTCAATGCTCTGAAGTTCCAACAAATTTCTGGACTAGAAACTAGTCTAGAAACTGAAATATCCACCATAGAATGCATGGCAGAATTCATACCCAGAATTCTACCCAGATTTTGTTAAAAATTTTAAAATAAAACTCCAGGCCATGACCATGTCCATCACTAACAGATTCTGACCCATACACTAAATATCTGGTCATAGCTGCATACATGGATGGAAGGAAAGTAAAGGACTTTTTCCACAGTTTGCAGTTTGAGTCGCATAAAGTCCTGCAAGATACAAGCTATGCTAGCCCTAATTGCTCCTTTATTACCAGCAGTAGCCTGCCTGTGATGTGTACTTTCCCCCTGGTTTCCAGTGACTGTCTTAACAATGCAGCTGTATCTACTTAGCAGTGCTCTCATCTTCTAGGAAGCTGGAGTCCAGCTGAGCTTAAAAACAGCTCACTTTTTTCCATGGTAGAAAGGTAGGTTACTTCTAGAGTGATCAATGACCACTGCCTGTCACAGCCATCTATGATCAGTGAGTATCTCTACTGATAGAGACAAGCCAGAAATAATAGCTTCACAGGATTCTATCCAACCTCATCTCCAGAGATCTACAAACAGATAGACACATGGCTATAATAATGATTTCACCAACCACAAAAATTTTTGAGATGAAATAGTGCAACACCACCCAGTGCACCAAGGCAAGGAATGAATAATACTGTAGTCATTAAAAACGATTGTAGGAATTTAAATGTAACGCCTAAACTGGAATTTGGCCCCAACAGATGGGGGAACACCCGAAGTCCCACAGGCCCATTAATGAGCTTTTAAGCAAGTAGAGAGGATCTCTGTTCTACTTCTCCTGTGAGGGCTGCAATATAAAAGTTACCTATTCTTCTTTCCCTAGGTGAAGACTTGGAAGCTCTACTACCTTTGTGGCCCCTCACCTTTGCAGAAAAGTAGAGGGACTGAAATGGCACACGGACAGCCAAACTTCACAGCCCATCCTAAGCTGTGCCGGGCTCTGGGCCCCCTGAGCACACATTCCTCCCCAGCATCTCGCTAGCTGTCGTGATGTGGGTCGCATTCCTCACTTGGGTGTGCAAGAGGGGTGTGACTTTTTGTTCAGTGCTACTTTAAGGGTGTTGCCAGAGCCCTGAGTCTGAGTGCCGTGGGAGCACTGCTAAGAGACTTCTGGCTTCTGCCCCAGGAATATACTCTGCAGGAGTCCCGAAAGTCTCAGTGACAAAAAATGTGGAAATTGAATTTTGGTCTGAATAGAGCCCTTAATTAACAGAGAAAAATGCAGTTGTAAATGGATCATATTCAAGCATCTTCTGACTCAAATTCACCAATGTTTATCTTAAACTCAGTTTTGCCACTGTTTATATAGTCTGACCTTTTTAAAAGCAAAATCACCACTCTTTATTTTAGGGTTGAGCCTAACCCAAACAGTATTTCACTGTTTATATTAGTGTTGACATTCATGTAAGCAATATTGTCGTTATTAAGCATGCAAGTTTTATAAAGGCAGGTATACTCGATGTACTCACAAATATGAATGTCATTCTGTGAAAAATTGTCCCA
Source organism: Lagopus muta (assembly GCF_023343835.1). Taxonomy (NCBI): domain Eukaryota; kingdom Metazoa; phylum Chordata; class Aves; order Galliformes; family Phasianidae; genus Lagopus; species Lagopus muta. The sequence goes on along the minus strand of NC_064442.1, from coordinate 10,121,735 downwards.
CCAATCACCACAAAAAAAATATATTTACCTCAGCTTTAATGCAACTGGAAGAGGAATGCTGATAGGAAGCAGTGAAATAATGCAACACCTAAAATCCAATTTTCCACCAGCTGTGCTAATGAAGAGAACTTCATTCAACACATCTCTTTTTCCCATCTTCTTCTATTGTCTCTCTGTATCTGATGATTTTTATCATGATCCTACTTGAACTGGGACACAAAATAAAATGGAACTGCTAGTTCAGCAGATAGCTCCTAGTTCTAGTTCTTGGGCTCAGTCAACTATTATTTAACTGTTACCAACTGCAAGCTCCGAAGGTACTCTTCTACATGATTTAGCAATCAAAACTATTGTAGCAATGTTTATACAATGCTGCATATGCAAGCCTACAGTTCTCAGTTTTCCAAGTATTAACACTTAACAAGGCACGTGTTCAGTTCTTTTTTGTTCACCATGTTCTTGGTACTTCATCTGCAGAAGGAAACATTTGCAATGTTGTTCTACCCTGGAGTTGGCCTTCTTTCTGCCAAAACCACTGGCAGTCAGTAAGAAAGCCATGCTATCAATGAACTCTCCTGAAACTGCTTTCCCTAATCTATAATTAAACTATAATGTTTTCCTTGAAATAGGGTATTTTTCTTTTGAAAGACTGTCATAATTCTTCCAAACTGACTAAAATTTCTTTTAGTACTTTCTTAAAAACACTTGATGCAAGAAAAGGTGGTGGATGCACACCTTCAACTCCTGGTGGTGGCGGTTCATCATTTCTGCTATCTGAAGGGTTTAATCTGCAAGGTGCTAAATGCTTGTAAAGCAATGGAAAATGGGGAGAGTTAACCAACTAGTGATTACTCAGATTCTACCCTTCAAGTTTAAGATTGCAGTAAGTATGCCTGATTATTATATTATAGGGAAGAAAAAGTTGTAACAAATCACACTTAAAAATTTCCAAGAGTCTATAATCATGCAGCCAAAATTTTCACAGTAATATCTAGCACGCACTCCTCTTCCAAATGATGACTAGCAATAAGGAAAGATAACATGTTTGTCCTTCTTAAACATCTGCAACCATAAGGATAAGTTTAGAGTTTAGTCCTGCAGTCAACACTCAGCAGTATCCAGCTCTCATTAATATCAAATCAATTTAACTGAGTATGTGGGGATGCGTTGAATCTTTCAGTCACATACACTTCTTGGTTAAAAGATAGACAGACAAGTGCCTCAAATGTTTCTTAAGAAACATTTCAGTGAAAAACTTTTTTTAGTTTTAATGTTTAATTTGTTTCAGATGTACCTTTAAGTCTGCAAAATTTACATGAATAAAAGGTTGGGAAAAGTTGCAGGGCTAATATTTAAGACTCTGGTTTAGAAGGAGAAAGGACAATTACCCATGTTTGTTGTGAAGAATGCATTTGCATATTCAAGGAAAAACAGTCTGGAAAGTTTGTTACAAACTTGTAAACAAAGTTGGCCCCGAAAAGAAGGCTTCTCTCTCCTTCTTTCAAAAGAAAGTTCTGAAAGTTCTTACCATCGCATTTTTGTGTCACTTCATTAAACTTGTGTCCAGCTGGGCATTTGCACTCAAAAGATCCAACAGTATTAATGCAATTTCCCCCTTGACAGATCCCAGGGATAGCTTGGCATTCATCCACATCTATCATATAAAAAAGGAAAAAAAAACACCCACTTTTAATTCATTTCTCAAGAACAGTCATAATAATTTGTCTACATATAAATTAAAGTAAATATGCCTAAATCCATTATTCACCCATCATAATATTATGATACTTGCTTGTGAAGACAGACACTAATTTTGTAATTACTCTGTGCAAAGTATGATTAAGTGCAGTACTCGAAATATTTTCTGCAAGAAATCACATGGTTATTATTGTTACAGACATTAAACATCTAACTGTTCTTGCTTTGTTTTTGCAAAACATCTGGGGAATGGTGATGCAGAGAAGACAGCCTCCTAAACCCAGGTTCCTTTAAAGAATCTGAAGCTGGGCATTCAAAATCACTTGCCACTTTGAAAATCTTGGCAGCTCCATACAGCATGTAGCCAAGTGCTGAGATTCAGGAGCCCCAGATGAGTGAAGGAACAGTGTGTAACGTGCATGAAGAGTGCCTCATACAGGGAACTTCACAGTCGTTATTGATGGAAATGATTAACTCTTCACTCCAGTAAGATCAGCATCGTGACTTTAAGCTGTGGTTAGGATTTGACTCAAAGAGTTTCACAGCCATAATTAATAATATCAAGAGGCATTATTGATGATTTATTTAGACATTCATAACTGTTGGTTTTTTTCTTTCTAATTTTTCCCTTTATTTCTCTCTCTTTGCTTTTAATTTTCACTTAAGATAATGAAATGACAAAGATGATATCACAGGATAGGTAGGAAGCACAAGAAAAACATTTTCAAGTTTCTGGCCTGACAGCTATTTTAGCACAACAACGTATGTGTCATCACTAAGCTGTGAAAGTGTTGCTATGGCTTAGTAATAGCCACAAAAAAAAAAGACTAAAGGAGGAGGAGTGACACTGCAGTAGGAGACAGCAGAGGTCTGGCTCACACTCCCCTGAGGGCAGCCTTGTGCCTGCTGCTCCCTAATCTTTTGGGAGCAAACAGAGCACTCACCACTTTCCAACCCAAATGGCTGTGCTTTCCCTATTTCCCCAGGGGTTACTAGCCACTGCTGGCAAAATCCGATTTATTGAATTCTTGGGCTTCACGCTAGGGTAAGTTTCTACACAGGAGAGAAGCTGAAGGAGGTGATGCCTTTAAACCTCCCTGTATAATTCGCAGAGAGACAGCTGTAATGTGTCTTCCAGCCTGAAAAGCAAAGTATTATGTCTGTACAAAAGGCCAAGAAGCAATTTCCCTGGGAGCCACAAGTAGGAAGTTTCAGAAACGCCAAGGGGCATATCTGTACCACATTGCAGAGCATTATGTAAAGATCCCTGGGCTGTCTGAACCAGGTCGGGAAGCACAGCAGAGTCAGAGCACCGCCATGCCTGCATTACCCACTGTGCTGGGAAGCACAGACAGTCAGCACAGCTTTGGCACCCACTGACAGAAACACTGCTGCAGGGACTCAAGCTGAAGCAGTATGGGGCTCTTTAATAACAGCAGTCAGGCCAGACTTCATGGCACTGTATTGAATTTAAATGAAAAAAGTAGAACTCATGCTCCTGAGTCATGATGTCTGTTTCAAGGTCCCACCTTTTGGCTTTCACTTTTGTAGTGTGTATCTTTAAGAAATCTCAGCTGTAATATTAATTTAACTTTCAGCCAGCCAGACAAAGTCAGGCTTTGGGCAGTGATGCTCTATTTACTTTTTATAACAAACTTGTCCTCCCCTCCATTTTATTTCTTCTGATTTCTCCACGCAATAATAATGGTTTTTTTTCTACACAGAGATTTTATTTAACCTGTTTTTCTTCAGTTAGATTGAATATGGATGTGAAAGTCTGAAATGTCTTCAGTCTGAATGGATGTTATCTGATTTCAAAAGGACTGGATTTAGTACAATTGCATGAAAAATAAAGCTAATATGTGGCTCTATAGCAGATCTGTTGAAATTATGAACACATTACAAGAGGAGAGAAAAGTGGAAAGTAAAGGTCAAACATACAGGGCCAAAATTGTGTTGGCACTGCGAATGAATTAGCATAAATGCATCTGAATGCGAAGAAATGCATAGCAAGCAGGGGTAGCCTTATTGTGAACTGCACAAAACCAGAGGAGAGGTCACTGCAACTTTTCCATGGCACAAATAAGAGGGATATAAGTAGGTGTGGCATGAGGTCAGGGGTGTGGTCACCTATTTATGCACATAAGATCCCAAAACATCAATTTACAGATTTTGACACAATTTAGTTCTGGCCTTTAGTGAGAGAGGGAACAGAATGGCCGAGGTCAACATATGTGCAAGTTACGTGGCATATGCAAACATGCCCATCTTGAAGTCCATCATGCCTATCTGCAGGCATCAAACAGGACGTGGCCTGTGACAGATATCTACATTTTTTAATACAATGGAATGCCTTGAAGTCCTTTCACAGGAATTTCATGATTAAATCAAATTACTAGTAGATTTGTAATCTTTATCTCCTCTGTTTAAAAAAAAAATACTGCAACTTATTAGAAAACGTTATACAGATCGAAATAAACTAGTCCCAAAGATACGGTCCTGGGAATTTATAATCCACATCAGTTTAATACATAGCTGCCCCTGTTAACTTTCTCCTGTTTCCTGCCAGACATCCAGACAATAAAAGAATTTATACAGCTGGAAGTATTAGAATAAAAGCCAAAAGCAGTGTAAGGACTTTCTGTGGTAAGGCATGCTCAGAAAGAAGTAAGCAACATCTGGGTGGATTTTACGATTTGAAACAAATGCAAATACATTTCCAAAATTGTATAAAATATATAGTAAGTAAAGTAAGGCATTTTAAATGGCACAGCACACACTTTTCTCCATGCTGAAACAGCGTAGCTTGAGAGGCAAGATACCCAAACAAATCCAAAACCAACAAATTTTAGCTAAAAAACAACAACAAAAAAATCCCACACCAGATAAATAGAACAGCATTGCCATGGATTGATTCATGTTTTGAGTGAGTTCTGAAACTGAATACGTTCCTCCATGGAATGGCTGATTGGTAAACTCTGAAAAACACCGTTAGAGAACCAAGGGAAAAGGCTGCTGGCAGTGAGAAATTCATTAAGATGCTGGCTGCTCTCACATGACCTAAGTTACTAATGTACTCACTTGAACATCAGGCACTCACTGAATCATGAAGTAATGCATTTGACAATGTTTTTCCATACTTCACACATATAGCCAAGAATGGCTTAGGACAGGTTATTCACAGCAGTGTAACTCAATTAAGATTAATCCAGTAACAATTTCAGCAGCTTTTGGAGAAGCTCTGCTGTTAACTTACCTTGACAGGCCCCAGTTCGAATGTTTGGAATGAAGCCTCGTCGACAGGGATGTGGCTGTGCAGGACACATTTCACAGGGGTGGCCCCATGCTCTCCCAACAGTTGCACAGCAAAGGGTTTTTGTGCAGACTATTCCACTGAGCTGTCCCTGGCACATCTGGTTCGTGACCAAAGTGAAGCAAGGGCCGGTCCTGTAATCTGTTTCAAAGATAGGAAACATAATGAGCATCACAATAAAAATTTGTAATAAAGCAAAGCAACAAGATTCAAGCAAGTCTTTTGCACATAAATTTCTGACTACCCCAGCATTTTTACTCAGTTGTGCTCTGCTAAAGGTTTTTCTCAGATCTACTTCTCAATCAGATCCATGGAAAGTAAGCAGCCCTGTCAATACACTGTGACTATTTTACCAGTGGTATTATATGTTTAAGATTCTCCACAATCTCTTTGCAGCTTGGTTTAATACCTAGTAACACTATCTGGGCAGTCTTTATGCTAGTTTGTTTTAAACATTCGGCACATTAATTAAAATAATACAGATAAAAAGGTTAGGATGAGTTTATTTCCACAAGTTATTCTCAAATGAGTCTCGAGGGATATGAATATAGATTGCAGAAAGTTTTTTGAGGACAGTTTTCACTGTTATTCAGGCATATGCTGTACCAGATATGTGGGTAAGCTTTGCCTACAGCTGAAAGGAGGGCATGTGGAACACATCTGCTTTGATTTGTTTATGGTAGGACAGGCCACTTATCCAACAGAAAGAATTAAACTAAGATGTTAATAAAATACTAGTAGACTTTATTTTGTTCCATTCTCCAAGGGCAACAACCAAATAGTGGTACTGCCAACTCCTGCTGTCTCCTGCATATCCGGGGTGCACACTACAGTTAATTCTTTGTGAGTGACCCTAAAATGTTTTTCTGTTACACAGCACCCAGACAGATTCCAGTGTCCTGTCAGCACAGCCAGCAAATTATAAACCTGATGTTTGTCTGTACTGAAATAGTTACCAGCTGCCTAAGCCAAGGTCACTAAGCAATTCACACTGCCTTGTAGTGATGACATCATGAATTCCTTCAATTTTCATGCCACTTCCAAATTTTGTTAGCTGTAACATGTTTCCATTAAACCATTGGTATTAAGTGTTAAAGACTGGACATCTTTCTCTTCTGCCCACAGGTCTCTTGTTAGACAATGACACCAGGATTGCTTCCCAATCCAGGGGCACCTTGAAAACAATCATTCAGCTGATCTTTATTCCATTCCAAGGACACCGTGTGGAAAGGCTGGATGTTGTGTTGAGGGACACGGTTTAGTGGGAGCTACTGGGAATAGGTGAACGGTTGGACTGGATGATCTTGAAGGTCTTTTCCAACCTTGGTGATTCTATGATTCTATGATATACAATAATTCTGTTGACTAATCAAGCCACTCTTTGACATAATAAGTAAAATGGCTTACAGTAATCCTCAATGCCACCAACAGTCATCCCTGATATTGTGGACCAACATAACACTTTTGGAGCAGTCATCATTAAATATATAATATAGTTAATGCATATAAAGTAACAGCTTAGTTTAATTATTAATGATTTGTATTAAAATACATAAATAAGAGAGCAACAGAAAATAAAAAAGGATATTTGATCTTGTTTTTGTGAAACTAATGCATTAGTCTGGTTTGATGGCAGTGGCTGCAATTCTCAGTGAATTCTCAAGGTGTTTGTCAGCAATTTTTGATGAAATTTTACTTTTCCTGTACTTCATCCTTCCAAGTAGTTGTTCACAAATGTACGTAGTGCCAAAAAGCGATGACACAAATAAGGCACGATTGTGAAGTGAGGGGTGTTTCTCTCTGCTAAGAGAGGTCTCACAGAAGTCTGATAAAGAGGCATGATCCATTTTTTAATTGCACCGCACCCCGTGCCCTGGTTTCAGCCCAGATGGCGCACATAGCACAGCCGTTGGTTGTGCTGAGGGGATTCGCCGGGCTGCTTGGCGGGAAGAGCAGACCACGATGGCGCGGGGCAGGGCAGCTGCAGTGCAAGCTGCACCAAGCTGCATGCAGCCCGCGGGCTGGACATGGCTGACCAAGCCTACCCAGATCTCTCTGCAGAGCTTCCTACCCTCAAATAGATCAAGTCTCATCTAATTTTGAACAAAACAAGGTCTATGAGAGATATCTCTTCACTGAATGCAAAAATTCTAACGTTAAAACTTCTAATATTAAAACAACAGATGATAATTCTTTAGAAACACCACAGTTTGGTGTTGTCAACGTGAAAACTCCAGCGTACCTCCTAAGAATGAAATCCTTTATTGTAGATTGTCCCCATACAGTTTAAATATAGACGGTTAAAAGAGGAGGCATTTTGTTCTCTGTGGAAGCACACATCGGACAGCAATGAATAGCCCATCTTGTATTTTATGTTGGAATATGAATGGATCAGCATTTACCATTGTTTGCTTTCAAACTATAAATGACCTAGCAGTGGCTAATATGACTTCGAAATATGAAGTTTTTTTTATAATTTTTTATCCTTTTTTTTTTTCAAATAATTGCAAATCTTTCCTCAAGGTTTCAGTAACAAGAAATAGGCTAAATATGCACTCGAAACCAAGCTATTCCAGCTTCTAATTGTTATTACCTAAGTTTATAGCATTTCAGTATAGAGAATTATTAAATCTCTTTTAACCTAATCCTTTCCCTTGATAAATTTTGCTCTTAATACTCAGTTTTCTGTTGAGTACAACTTTCCTCCTATTTTCTCAAATACAATCTTCCACAATCTTAACAAGTAGGATTTTCTTTTGGGTTCTGAATGGGAAATTCTAAAGGCCAAAAAAGGGGCAAGAAGATCATTTGTACGTACTTACTGACCTATAACCACAGGGAAATCCACATTCACTTGAATTCCAATGTTTTTATAGAGGTTTAATCAAAAGAGCTCTAAAATTAAAGCACTCTTAATATCAAGTTGAAGATTTTTTACATGTTACAAGCGTAAGCCATACAAAAAGGAAATGGTATTCCACTAAAACAGTGACAGAATGAGAAGGTAGTAGTATAACAAGTAAAGAAGTTTCCTTGAGCTACATCATCTCCCTTTAATTTTTTTTAAATTATGAATTATGCTGATTTCAGAAGATGTTGTAAAACTTACATAGCCAGTGCTACAAGGCACTAACATGGAATATGACTTAAAATCCCAATCTTTACTTTGTCACAATGAAGTTCACTTATGTATTTATGACTGCAATTAATCTGCAATTACTCAAACTACCTTATGAGTAAAGCTCAAATACAAGGTTCCAAGTTATCAACAAGGAATTGAAAAGAGGAGGGGGAGGGGGGAATACTTCCCTTTTTTTCCCCAAGAGATAATAGGATTTTATATGAAAAATATTGAGACTTGACAATATTTTAGTAAAATTACATGTTAAAGATGTACAGCTGATGATTCCAATGTTTGATGATATTTCTAATGCAAACTTCAGCATGTGCAAGTAACATTCAGTAAGGCATCAGCCATGGTTGTCTAACAATTTCATCTGCCTCTTCACATATTTTTTAGCTATTTCTATAAAGAAACCTCAGACAACTGAGAAGACAGCTGAAACTCTAAAAGCACTTTAAGTTCACCTGTGTCAGAAAGAGCAAGAGGGCAATGGAATGAGGGTAGTGTACATCATGTGAGAATCCAGTTTGTTAAGTCTAAGGGAAAGAATCAAGCTGCATTTTGATCTACCTTGTTCCTGTTTTAGCCATAATCAGACAATTTTTGTTATCCTCACAGAAGATCTTTTATGTTCCTAAAGCCATCAGAGAGGTGGCTGAAATATGTAACTCCATCAGACTTTGATCAAAACAAAGTGGAGCAATAAATACCAGTAACTGTTCCAGTAAAAGCTGGACAGCACCAATGAGACTGAAACACCAGGATAGTGCAAGACTTTCAATATCAAGATACACTTCTTAAGTTCTCAACTCAGAAAGCTCTCAAGCTCTCATTTCATGTTAACTGCAGTTTTTTTTCAAGAACAATATCCTATTTCACGTAAAAATAATGTTTAAATACAATTTTGAGCAAACAGAATCAATATTAAGCAGTTATGCCAGTGCAAGGATGCTGAATGAAACTCTGCTCAGTCTCCTCCAATATTCATCCCTTATAAACCTTCTATACAGAATACTTGATGGTTCAAATTTACAGCCTTATTTTACAAACTTAATCACCTGTTGGTGAGGTTGACAGATTCTTCCAGCCCTGTTAAAATAAACTGATCACAGAATGAGATGCTAGCAAGCCACCAATCATCTTACCATAATCAGGATTATATTATTCAAAACAGGAAAACACCACTTCTTGCCATTGTGGATGATGACAAAATGAGTGCTGCTTTGCTGGTTCTCAGCACACAGCACACACAGCTCATGCAGTCCCACGTGCTACAGCAGTGTCTGAGCAACAAACCCAGGAGGTTGCTTGGAGGAAGGAAGCGTTCCTGTTAGCTGCTACCACTCCATATGGGTAAACTCTGCTTGAACCCCAAAATCCAGCCAAGACTACTGTGCAACTGAAACCACTCAGCAATGCAAATGGACAACCTTCCTTTTATTCAGTACAGGGGAAAAAAAGGAGTAAAAATAATATTCCATTATCATGCACAGAATAAGAAAAGGTAAGAAGGGGTTCTATGTCAAAGTGCTGTAGATCTCATCTTTATTAGAACTTACTTTCCCACTTAGTAGTGTTTTTGTTTCTAGTATTTTGTGAGGAGATGATTGGAAGGGAGACAGAACTGCAATGCAGGAACACACGACTCTGCATAGCCTGCTCAGAACTGTGCACTGGTCACAACGTAACCCAAGTGAAATCCACTTGACAGTCAGGGATCCCACTGCACAAATTTGTGCTTCTGTGCTCAAGTATAACATTTGGGAAATTATCCTCATATTTTAATAGCAAAGGAAACTAAATTGTTCAGTCTAACGACATGGATAAACTATAAGTAAGGTTTTACTACAATCTATTGGAAAATACAGAGAGAAGCTTTGTTTATAATATAACCTGCACAGTGCTGTATTGCACAAAAGGAAAAAGAGAAAATGAAGCAGAAGTGAAACTTCTGAAGTAAGGCTGGCCAAAAGCAACTGCCCACCAGATCATCAAACAAACTTTCCCAAAGGAAAAGCAAATCTAAATAAGAATTTATCTAACAATGCTTTTTGTAACCCAGGCTGTGAACAGTTTCTATTATTACCCAATTCAGTAAGCAATGTAACAAACCTACAGACTCGTTTACAATGGTGCCACTAAAAGCCCTCTGTGAAATAAAGCAGACTGAACACAGAGAAGAAGGCAAAAGGAAAAACAACTGGAGGGAAAATCTTCACTATTTAAGAGGGAAATTTCTACTTTATTTTTTTCTTAACCATAAAAAATGTGTATTTCTAATGGAAAAGAAAAAAAAAAGTATTTTAAAGTGATTCTGTTTTCCAGTGGCATTCTTAAAGTACAAGAGAAAAGCACAAATTTTAGATTAGAAAAATTAGATTAGGAATAGAAAAGCAGATGACAAGATTTCCAAAGGAGTTTCCATAAATGTCCAATGGCTGGTTATTTGAATTACAGCAAAAATTCATGGAAGAGAAGGAAGCCTGCATACATCATCATATTTACCTGCTTCAGAGATTCTAAATTGACCTGGCTATACTTGTGCAAACAAAATGTCTGTCATTTTTCCCAAGCTTAAAAGCTCAGAATGAAATAAATGTAGATCACATAACCTGATATAACATCTGAAACAAACAGCAGCATAGATATAACGAGAAGCTTACATCTTAGTTCTTTGAGAAAGCCTTGTTTCTTACCTGGGTTGGAAACCATACAACTCTTTCCCTTTGTTACACAAACAACCACACTGATAATAGAAAAATACAGCTTTCACTATACTTCAGTCATCTTACTCTCTTCAGAAAAGGAGCAATGCATTTAAAGATGATGAAAATAAACACCACCACATATCAGGAAGCTGTGCTCAAAATGAGGGTTTTTTTTTCAGTAAAATGCCAAGAATTACAGGAAGACTCAGAACTGACACAGTAAGACAACATAACCAAGCTGCAGCAGTAAGCACCTCCACAGCACATTGAGTTTTAAAGGCTGAGCATTTCAGGTTAAATTTCCAAATGTCTGTCAAAGTGGTTTTATGTACCTTCAGTCAGGAAAACATCTCCTGATAAGGACAAAGGGAACAGACAATGTTTTACAGGCGTACATTTCCCAAGAAACTAACGCAAACTAGCATGACACCTTGCCAGAGGAATGGGAAAGGCTGATGCGCTTGTGCTCCATTTTCACTTATAAAGTGCACCCTTTCAGTTGTTCCTAGGTTATCTGGAAATCACCTTTTACATTTACACAGGACTTCATGGCTTTTAAGCACTGGGCAGAAAAGTGAATGAGCGCGGTCAGGAATCCATGGGATAACAACTATTTACTTCCACCTTGCTTAGTAGGGGAGGATCACACACCTCACCTCACAGGCTGAATCAAGAGAGACCCACAACACAACTGCCCTGTGTCTGCTCAGTGCACCGACTTCCAACCATTTCAAAAGTCAGACACGGTAAGTCTCCACTTGCAGGTGACACTGAAATGCCAGTTGATAAATGCATCCAATCCCAACACTTATTTCCACATGGGCCATTTCCTCAAATAATTACTCACTGTTAAGCTCTCCTCTGTCCCCTCCTCCCCTGAGCCAGACACCATTACTCATCCTAGTCAGATCTGAATGTGTCATCGCTGGAAAGTACATGGCAAAGATATTAGAGAGTGTTCAGAAAGAAAGAAAAAACTTTGTAAGTATTTTAAACCTTATGTCCTACAGTGCCCAAGCTTCTTACCAATGAGGCTTGGTGGATTTAGTTGTGGTATGTGAAGAAAGTATTCCCGTGTCACTTCTGTCTGCTGCTTTCCAGTGCCAGAGGTGGCTTCACATATTAACAAGGCCACCTCTCAGCTGCACCAGTGCACAGTTCAGCACAGAGCTCAAATTGTTAAGATTTAACACTGTTTACTGCTAGGATATCACTGGAACTGGGGAACCAGTGCACCTGGTCAGTGCTGTAAGGCAGAGGTATGAATCTGGCAGTAGAAATGGCTCAAAATACCACAGCTGTGCTGTGGACAGATCACTGCTCCAAGTTGCCTCTCGTTAATTTAACAAGACAAAAAACATCCATGGAGGCATATCCAACACCTGCAATAAGTAACTTCCACCGGTATCATAATTTTTTGTTCTGTATCAGTTAACCACAAAAATTAGTTCCTGCCTTATGTATCCCAGACCTACAAATATTATCCTCTAATTCATGAATCCGACGACCCCATTTTTGCACGTCTTCCTCACCTTTGCTTGTCACAAATTGTTCTCATATATTGACTTGCTGGCACACTTCAGCCTAGATTTATTTTCCATTCTGTAAGCTTCTTCACAAATGCCTTTTTGCACAGACGATCTGTTTAACATTTCTATCTAACAAATATTATCTAGTCTTCCTAGGATACTGGTTAAAGAACAGGGCTTTTAAATAACTGCTTACTAACCACATAAGCCTAACGTTATCAGCAGCAGTGGGTGTACAGAACAATTCAGGCTGGCCATTTAAAAGAGTATTTTGGCAATCCATTTTCAAGAACAAATATACAACTACTTTCATGCCAATTTTATTCTTGACCCAGTTCTTGAAGTCTGTAACTGAAAAGTAATAACATTACCATAATAAAATAAAAAAATAATGTTCAAAAAATTATTACAGAATTGGAGTGATTTGTTGCACACATTTTAATCCAACACGCAGACTAAGCATTTCACCAAAATCAAGGCTGTAGCTCTGTTGTTCCCAATTATGTACGGCTGCAGTCCAAATACAGAAAATTGTTACCACATTTTATCCTTTTCCGTGATGAAGAAAACAGTAAGCAATGCAGCTAAATGCAGAACAACCTCTCATTTCTGAATAAACAGTTACCTGACAAACTCTGACCCACTCTACTTTGCTGTGTGAGATACAAAACAACACTTCTTTACAGATTTTAATTTTTCCAGTTTCTTTCACAGGCTAAAAAGAAATGCCTCTTTTTTTTTGCAGAAAAAGTAACTAACATTGGTGACACATTTATTGTGAAGACCGGGTGATTGTTCAGAAGAATAGATTCAATTGAAGAACTCTGGAAGTTTCACTTAAAAAGACTAAGTTGGCTGAAGTTTATTACTACTTTTTAAAAAGTAGAGTTCTTAAGAAGTGCCACGTTATAGAAACAGTCTTAACATACCACAAAGTATTAACTATTAAATAGCAAGGTAAGGACAAAGCTAGTAGACAGGCTCTGCTTTTTTTCTTTGGCTCCAGAAGACACTGACTGTAAAATAGCTGAGACCATCCAAAAGTAGTGCAAACTGTGTAAGAAAAATAGACCCTAATGAGTTACAGTATATTAAATAGACCGACATCCAAAGAAAGGGAAAATGCTTTCAGACAATGCAACACTCAGGACTTAAAGACATACTGCTCACATTTTCAAAGAAGGAGCGGTATAAATGCATTAGAAAGAACTGTGGGGGAGAGGAAGGGGGGGATAGTATATAAATGTTTCTCTGCAGTGTCATGAAACAAAATACAATTGCAGATCATTGGAATCAAACTCAGCCCAGGACTAAAAATGGGTTATAAATAAAAAAGGGAGGTGAGAGAATGGAGGAAAGCCAATTTCACCATTGAAGCTAAGTGAAATACGAAGAGTAAACATACAGCAGGAACAGCAAGAAGTCGACTTTCTTTCAGTGTGGATAACTTAAAGGGAAGGCAGTAAATGTAATTATGGTGTTTGGGGTGTTGGTAAGTATATATTATCATAATGACACACGGACAAATGTTTGTGGTCCTAACGAATGCAAAACTTCTAAGCTCTTGGCAGCTCCTTAACAAGGTAATTAGAGCAATCAACAGTTTCTTCTTACTCCTTCCCAACAGCTGCCAGGAATTGTCTGGCTTGCCCTAAGAAAGCTCCCCCTTTTCCAGAACTAAAAAGGACCAGCACTCCCGAGGAATTATGGAAGTGGAAAAGCAAGGGGCATGTAGATCATATTCCTGTAAAGACACTCTTCTTCAAATGGCAGCCAGCTCCCTGACCAAATCTCTTCAACCAGGCACTTGACTGGGTTAATGCATTCTCTGTACTTCTCATATACACATTTTTTAGTGATGACTTTAGTGATGACAGATTTGACATGATGTCAATACTCATTTATTTTCCTTTTAATAACTAATACTGTTCTTTTTTGGGTAAATTTTGAACACACAGTTTAACCTTGTAAATAGCCAGCTAAATGCATTAAAAATATATCAGAAAAACAATGATAATATTCAGTGCATTATATACATTTGCACATAAATACTTTAGCAGTGATTGCACTATGCTCTCCCCGTATCTCATAAAGTGTTACAAATCTAAACCGATAATGTACAGAAAATTACTTCAGGCAGTAATGTCTCATCTCTACCTCTACAGTGAAATGCATCAACTTGAAACACCACGCCACTCTTGTTTTGGAAGATCCTTCCTCAGTGAAACTGTGTCATCACTCTGTGTTTACACCAATGCAATCATGATCAGCACCTGGCTCATTTTGCATAACTACGCATACGAGATCTGCACTAATATAGTGATCCAAATACAAACACAATAATGGCATGCACTAGTTAACTCTGTGTAAGTTTGATGGTACCTCTGTTGAAATGTTATGGAACACATACCATAACTGCAATTATTTCATGCAATTAATAGCCACTGCCAGAAGTAGGAAACATCTCTCTTCATGAAGGGAAATGATCTGATCTTGACTGACAAATATTTTCAAGTATTTCAAGCCAGCCCCTACCAGCTCAACTGACAAATACTTTCAATGCTGATTTCATACAAGAACAGGATCTCCTAGTTGAATGAAAATGATGGCTACCCATGGTGTTCCCTGCTCACATACTTACACTTACATGACATACTAATACTCGTGTATTTAATCACTGGGGCTTTTTTATTTGCGTGTTTTGTTTTGTATGATCCAGTAGATACTGCTACAGACTACTTCTCAGTTAGCATTCTTCTGGTCTTTGGATTTTACACGTTTTCAGCGAGCCTAGGGCTCTCTCTTCATAATTACTTTCTTTTTAATATTTACTGAAGCATTAAGCTGTTCATCATGAACAAGCTGCAGAAAATCTAAGTTATTCAGAGAGCTTCTAGGCTTCTATATTTATTGGAGAATGCCAACGAACATCAGCTACATTATCATTTAATGAAAGCAAGGCATATTATTTCTTCAAGATGTTCTGCCATTCCTGTCTTCACTGACAGCTCAGCTGAACGTGTGTCCTTGCATAGCACTAAGAGGTGGATATCAAAGAATGAATGGCTTCAAATGTCTGAGGATTTTCTACATATATCACGTTTTTAAGGGATTCTCAGGATTTAAGGGTTTCTAAGGATTAGAGAAACCGTTCCTGACAATTCTCAATTAAACAGCCTGTCAAAACTAAATCAAAACTGTTTCCCAGGAAGTGATTATAGCAATATACGTTCTTGGGAATACATTCCTAATGGAATATACTCACAAAAGTTGCCTAGACATAGTCCTGGCAACCTGCTGGAAGTGTCCCTACTTGAGCTGGGGACTGAACCAGATAACCATCACTGGACCCTTCCAACCTCAACCATTCTGCGATTCTGTGGGGAAGCTCATTTCTTGTGACTGTGCACGCACAAACTGCCACACAAAGAAACAGCCACTAAGGGGATAAAGATAAGGGAGAGACCCATTCTGCATCAGAGGCCTCTTTCCAAAAGCTAGCCCATACCAGCTCAACTGAAAGTGACACACACCAACTGTATTTAATTCATTATACCCTCATGGGGAATAGCATCAGACTCCTGAAAACATGTGCACTTCAACAAAGTAATGCTGATTTCATACAAGAATCTCCTAATTGAATGAAAATGATGGATACCCATGGCATTCCCTCCTCACATACTTACACTTCCATTTGAAGCACAGAATGTTTCAGCACAAGATTTCTAACACTGGATATACAGAGAAGACAAGAAAGTACTCAATAGAATAGGAATCTCTCAAAGACAGGAAACCACTAGCATCACTAGCTCCCCACATAGGAGTACTTAATCTTCAGGTAACACGGGTGAATTAGCCTGTTATGCCATCCAAGCCTCCCTTTTTCAGTATATGTTGTGTACTACGTAGCTTGGTATAGCACATCACTGCTACCTAATCGGATAAACAAACAGGAGTGGAACTTAAAACACATGAAAATGAAGAGCGCCGCAGAACGCACAGTCCTTTAAATACTTTTTCCATACATTTTCCATTCTTAAAAATCATCAAAATGCTTTGTAATTAAGTTTGCTATGTACAGATTTAACTATATAAAATATAGATAAAATAATAATTTATATGAAATGTACAAAACACTAACAGGCTTTGCTGCTGTTTACAGATAAAAGAATCTGTAGAAACTGCTGTTGATCCAGATGCCTGTCTAATACATAATACTTCACAGCCTTACAAAATGCTGTGTAGAAGAGGATGGAAACTACTTTTTGGCCTACTTTCTACACTGACATACTGAAGAGGAGGGATAGTCTTGTGGTTGAGACACTTGGCTGGGACTGAGATGACCTGGGTTCAGTTTCAGACTCCACTACAGACTCCCTGTATACCCTTACACAAGTGACTTAATCTCTCTGTATGTAACGTAGGGCTGCCAATACTTCTGGACGCTGTAAGGTTTTTTCCTCTTCAGACTACACAGCCTTCGGGACACAGATTTGTGCGTTCTGTGAATGATAAAGGAAGCTTTGAGCTGAATTCTGTCCTCTTGGCATTATTGCAATAAAAGGAGAAAAGATTTTTTGCATAATGTTTTTTAGTTTTGAATCTTCAAGTCTTTTTTAAATTCAATTAATTGTCTGTTTGTAATAAATGACCAAAAGAATTAGCTCTTGAGATTTTCTGTGCTGGGCAAGTGCAACACAGCGGCAGAACACATTCCACAGAAGAACTCATGCACAATCAATTAGGTCGTCTAATTAATTTTCCAACTCAATAGATGCTATGAACTATTTTTTATACAGAAATATATCTATACTGGACACACATGTGTAAAAGCAATCCAAAAACTTTAAAAATCATAGAGGAGAAGGACAGATGATATTCACTTGAAGGGAATGGGCTGCTACATGGGAACAATGCCTTCTCACGTGGGATTCAAATTTCTGATGTGAGAGGAAAAAGCACATGGGGGGGGGGAAGGGGGAAGGGAAGAGTATTTTCCAACGGACAAGGCTGTGTATTTACCACTAGAGACTGACTTGTTAATCAGTATTTAGAGTGATTTATGACATTTATCCCATAATCAGGAAGAAAGAAAACTGGCACACATAAAAAAAGCAAAAGCACTTAAAAATAGACTTGAGTGAAACAGGGACAAAACCATGGATACTTAATGCAGTTCTTGAGCAGAGATGACATGAGGCTATAGAATCTAACAACGGAGAGGTACTTGTCTACTCCTAACTCAGACAAAACTTCAAGTAACATTAGCATGAACTGTTACTTGAACTGACTGCAGGACAAAGTTTGAAACAAGTTGAAGAAGGGCCACAGAATTTTTTCTCTCACAGCATCTTCTGCACTAGATCTTTATCTGCGATGAATTCTGCCGCACTGCCTTTCCCATTGCTGTGATCACCTGAAAACAATTCTCCCACATGAACAAAGAGAAGCATTTGTGAGACTACAGTTATAATTGTGATGTCTGAATCAGAAGAGTGAATTGAGGCATTTCTAAGTCCTAAGGGAAATGGCAGGCAGTTTTAGACATACACCTTATAATTCACGATTATGGGAAAGATGTCACAGAAGCACAAGACACTTCAGTTAAGGCTTTACCATAGGCATTTCTATGTAAGCACAGACTGCTTCATAAGTGAACTTAAAAATCCTATAGTAAATAAAAAGTGATAAACAACCATCACTCCAACCTACAGCATTTCTTCAGTTTTCTATTAGTAACCATACAATGTCCTCTGCTGCAAATACAGAGAGCGGATCTCTCCAAGGATCCAACAAGCCAAGACAGCAAAAAGAAGAGGGAAGAAAAACACAAAGGCAGCAAAGACAGGTTGGATCAAAGCAAATCCAACACAAGTGGAAGCACAAAAACATGGAGAGACAAACACTGGGAACCAGCAGGCATCATGTGAGAAGGGCTGAGAAAGAAGGGTAGGAAAAGGACAGCCTGAGAGTTTCACCAGCCAGTAAGGAGAGGGATTATTGCCAGGACAGGCTGGCCTACTAACTAGTGAAAAGGGAGGCCTGGAGAGCCAACTAGTGAGGAGCAGCCAGCCAGGAGAAAACATCCAGGAGAGCAATCCGCACATCAAGCAGAACAGGAGCAGCCAACAGTGCTCACCTTCACATGCTGAGAAGCACAAAGATGCCTGAGAACTTCACAGCAATGCAATGAGTTTACCACTGATGCAACAGACCTCAGTATTCCATCTGAATATGCACTCTGAAATATTACATACTAGCGAGCACTCAGGTGACCACAGGAATAAGCAATGATTGCAGAAATCACAGACATTAACCTTGTATTTTCCAGGAGGGCTTTCCCCTCCTCCCCTACTCTCCCCATCTGTGGAGTTGACTTCCATATTTTTTCATTTTCGATATTTCCAATCTGATAAGGTACAAAGTATTATTTGTGTAGCTGAAATACTAAACCAGTGATAAATTACATTAGACAAAAAAAAAAAAAACAAACAAACTCAGAAATGAAGGATGGCCTGATTCAACTGCACTGACAACATACTGCCTATCTGTCAAATTAGGCAATTGCTATCTATCCATCTCAAAAAAGCAAAACTGAGACAAAACCGAGCACTGTAGCTAATGGATTGCCAGTACTTCTGATGTCTTTTGAAATATTTCTAACCCTGAAAGAACAACAACTGAATAAATGAATTGGAGCTGAGTAAACCACATCAAGGCTTAATTTTGTCCCCATCTTAAGGCATCTTTCAAAACTAGAATAAAATTAATGAGCAGTAAAAGATGTAGTTTAAAACTGTTTGCTAGAAAAGCATGTTCCATTTGCAGTTTCCAGATTGTTAAGCATATCCCATTCATTTTTCTCTCTCCCACATATCTTCCTGTTGTAACTCAGCAGTGTTGAAGCATGTACTGATGTGAAGATGCTTCCATCAATACGTCAGGATTAACGGAAGGAAAAGAAGTGAGGGAATCCATACCTAGGAAAGCTTCTCTTACCCTTCTGGATATAGAATCTCAGATACACTACTGAAATCCTTGAGTATCTTTTGCCTTTTCATTTCAATGGGCTTTAACTTCAGTATTAAACTGCTAGGAACCCAGTGATTCCCTGAGCTCTCAGGCCAAAAGCAGATTTGCGCCTGAGACAAAGAGTATGTTAAATGTTAGGAAGTCAAATTCTTGTTGGAATTGAGCATAAGAGCGTGGCACACAATGGACAGCAGCCCAGGATTTCCCAGAACTGGTAAGAGAGAATGGAGGTGGTAAGCAGGATGCAGCTCCTATCTACTGCTGGGAGTTAAGATGGGTAAGTGTACAGAAAACAGTATAAAGCAGTTCAGAGTTCATCAGTGGGAGCTCTGGCACCTATCTAAACTGCAAGGTTTAGTAATTACAGTGCCAATTTAAACTTGTACTTAAAAATATAGGAAATATCTTCTTTCCTTTTTAATAGATGGGTACCTTTAAGAATTGGTCACTGATACACACATGCATCACTCTAAGCAATGCTAATGGAACAACAGACGGTGTCTGTTTTTAGTGATGTCTAAGGTTTCAGCTGGTTGTAAACCAGCACTGTGGGAAAACTTTTAGGTGGCTTTAAAAAAATTCCCATAAAACAGTAGAAAGCTCATAATTTAAGACGCTTCCTCCTGATCATCAGAGGTATTGAGCACTATATCCAAAAGGTAAGTAAGACTGTTCCCAGAAATAACATGTTTTATCTACACCATTCCTGTAAGGAAATATCTATTTCAGTAATTAAGCTTCAGGCTTCAACTATGCCTGTGATAAATAAAATTCAAATTAGAAAAATGTTTTTAAATCATCAAATAGTGTAGTCTTATAAAATAAAATATGCTTGCAGTGGTTAAACTGCCCTTACACACCAGCATTTTATTAGTGTGTGAATATACTGTAAGCCTAAATTAGAAAGATAATGTAACTTAGCCCACATGTTTGAAATGAGATAACCACTGGATGGAACTCCTGCCTGGCAGCATTCTGATCTCCTTCCTTCCCTCATTTAATTAGGAATTGGAAATGGGATCAGCATATTTTAAATAGCTGATTAAAAGCCCTGCTCATAGAAGTGATCTTATTTATTTTTCATGTGAGCATCAGGCTGCCCCCCTGCTTTGAATGAGGTGCAGAAAGTCATAGGCATGCTGAGCATTCCATCTGCGCAGGACATCACCTCATGGGAAAAGGATGGCCCAAAACTCCAGCCCATGTGCTCAAATTTGGGTATAACATGAATCCCATTGAAGTGCATGATAAGGGCCTTTGGATTTCAAAAAAGCTATTGGAGGACACATACACACTCTTCTATGCTTTAACCAGTGTATATTAGCATATCTGCGCTCAAGAAACATTTTAGAAACAAGAATATCAGACAGATTGTGTAAGCAGCACATAAGCCCAAAAGAAAAGGAACACTATATCATAAAAGGGAAAGAGACAATAAGTGTTTCGCTTGCTGTTTATTCTGTTAGAATATCTTATTCATCATCTTGAAACCCCAAATTGCTGTTAAATGAACACCATTACAAGTAGCAGTATTTCTGTACCTTAGAGCCAGAAATAGCAGCCTTCTAGAGTTGTTAGAGCTTGTTCGTATTTCTGGCTTATGTCTGTGAGCTTTTATCCAGAATTACTAGCTGACATTAATGCATGGTACTACAGCACAGAGCTTTCTCATTAATCTCATGTACCTTCTTAAAATCTGGCAGAAAATAGTCTGTCTGCATCAACTCTGAGGTCTGATTCAAAGCCCACCCAAGTCCCCAGGCATCCCTTTCTCTGACTTCACTAGGGTTTCAATCACCTCCGTACTTCCTTCCTAAGAGGTTTCATCCAGGCTTCATTCCCCTGAACACTACAGGACTTCCACCATCTGAGTTTGAACTGATGCTATTGGTATTGGTATGTACAATTGGTATTGGAGATGGTATTGGTCTGTACAAGCAACATGAGTTTCTTGTAGCTGTTGTTGTGCATGAAATGTACGCATAATCCACCCTCTGGTCATAGCCAAGCAAAGACATGGAACAAACATAAGCCACTGCCCGCAGGGTTTTGGCAATAGCTTACAATAAGTGGCAAATAATTACTGGGTTTGATGCTCAGTGTATCTGAGTGTATCAAAGATCTTGAACTTTTCTGGTATTTCTTTGGATACAATGAGCAGTTGCCTAGAAATTTCACTTGTACTCTTCAGTGAGGAGTCATGACGTAATGTTTTATAAGATTACCCAAGTATTATGAGCAAAGAACGAAAGTGAATGTGCACATGGATATGCAGAACATACATTTATCCAATTTGTTTGAATGATCTCAGACACTGAAAAACACACCTCTCATATCAAGAATTCCTTCAGCAAACATACACTAAGAACAATAGCAGTCTCTAAACAGTGGCAGATGTCAACAGGGCCTTGTGCAGCCACACTCCAGACAACTAACATTAACGATTCAAAACTAACTCGTCTCTTAGTCTGTCCTCTATCACACTGAATTCAAAGGAAGCATTTCTACTGATTTCAACGAGGGCAGAATACCAATTCTGGTATGTTTTGGGGATAGCTGAATCCTTGGAACTGCAGCAAGACTTTGCATCACAGTAACAGAAAGAAATTCCTTCCTGCTTGAGACTGAAGCAGACATCGACGATATAGGCTGAAGGAAGTTGTTATTTCTATTCAAAATTCTGAACAGCTGTTTTCAAGACAGATTAAAAGATTTTTCAATGTTTGGATTCAACTCAAGAGCTTTATCTAATGCATACTTCGTATTTGAGTATTTGTTGAATTAGAAATTTAATAGAGCAGCTGAGTATTTTAAAATCTTTTGGAAGATGTGAAAAAGGGATGTGAACTCTAGCACACCCTGTAAAACATAAATTTCTTACCAAAAGAATATGTTATTCATGTGCTCTGTACATTAGGTCAATTATTACTCACTTTCTTTGGAGAACAACCAAGTGCCTCCACCCTTTATAACAGAGAACTGTAATCAACCGTAGTAAGAATAGCAGAGCTATTCTAATACATGTTGGTGGCTCAGGCCCTAGCTCAGGAAAGTTTGAAGAGTAAGAGACTGAGAGTGATTTGCCATCACCTCTACTTATTTTTATTTTTAAAGAGAGAGGGAAGAAAATCGATGTCTCCTTTTATGCCTCAGTAAATAATTTCAGTTTAACAAAAAAGGGGAAAAAAAACTTTTTTTTTTTTAATGAATGCTTTAAATTGGCCCTCCAATTTAAACACTTCTCTTATTTAATGACAAATTCCATAAACATTCTGAAACTAATATTTCTTCCACTGCACGCCTTTCATTTCCGCTAACCCAATTTAACCTCTCATCTTCCTTGTAGTCAGCAGCTGTACAAAGCATTTTTTTAATACTGACATCAGCAAGTGACTGAAGTGCTAGTGCTAGATTCAAAATGCCTTCTAAAAACATGACTTTTTGTATTGAATTTGGAACTGAGTTTGATACAACTTGTACTGTTAGTTTAATATAGTATCACCTTTCATGAAGCCATATCTTGTTGGGTTCCTGCTGGGACCTTAGAGCTGAAATAGCACAAGGTTTAATGCATGGCACTTCATTTTGCCCAGAACTGACGCAGGCCAAGAGAAGCATTTCAAATTATTTAGATAACCACACAGATTAAATACCCAGCAAGGTAGCTTGCTAAGTCATTCATCATTTGCCATTCCTGGACCATGCTCACGTCTAGCCATGTTTTTACTAGAAGAGCCATTCAGATGGATGGAATGCACATCTCCGCTGGTTTTCCCGGCCTAAGAAGCAGTCTAAACTTCTCAACCTGCTTTCAATGCTCTCTTCCTGTGAGATGCACGAAAGTACTAGGCTTGATGCCCTCTGCCATCTTTCTATCACCCTACCTCACCTGCTTCTTTTGTTTTTCCTTTGTGACTTTCTGTATAACAAAACATATCTTTCCTTACTTTAACCCCTCAAGAAGCTGGCACCAACAAACTGTCCTCTTACTTCTCAAGAATCAAGTCCCTGGGATAAGTAACACTGTGTCACAAAATTATTCTATTCTACACATAGTATCTGCATCAATAAACTATACCTTAAAGGAGTCACTGATCTAACACTGACTCTCCTTTCACAGCACGTAACACTTCTCCCTTTTTTAACTGACCATTTCAATGGCAGATCTTTTTGCCTTTCAAGCTTGCAGTCTGGAAGTCATTTTTGACCCTGTGGTTTCTTTTGAAGCTTGTATTAATCCGACTGTAAAGCTGTCATACTACCATTTTGCGGATCTCTCCAAGTTACCACCCATACTGTCCCACCGGGACATGGAGATTCTCATAAAGGCTTTCATCATATCTCAGCAGGACAATTATAATTCATTGCTTGCTGGTTTTACTATTACCTCTTATAAACATTTCAGGCTTAAGTAGTATTCTGTAACTTATACTGCTCAGCTGAGCTGAAATGTCTGGACATACTATTCCAGCACAGAGACACGTCCAATGGCTCTCGAGGAGCATTTCGAAGTGTCTCACTGTAAGACTCATCCTAATTGCACTTTAAAGGAATTATACAGCATGCTTTTCACAGCAAATGCTTCTTGCTTGCTTTCTTGTCCTAGTTCTCAGAAACTGAAGCAGACACAGGAGTTTTTGTGAGCTTAAAATCCCACTTGACTTAGGGACCTGGTTTCCTTCTAACTCAGATGAAATGAACAGTCAAGACAGTGGAAAAAATCTCAAAGCATGTCTGTGATTTTGCTTATTTGCATGCTCCTTAACTGTACCAATTACAATATAGAGTATTTTCAAGCTAAAATCTCATAGTGAAAAACAAACAGAAACAGTGAATCACAGAAACACGGCACTAAGAACAATGTGATGCTGTGACACACCAGCATAGCAGGCGTAATGTGATGAGCATGAACGAGTACTACAGCCCAGTAAATTACCTGTGGATTTGAAGTGCATAGATTGTTCATATTCACTGGAAGAACATGTCCATAATTTTGCCAATTACCCTGAATTCTACTACAAATTTGCCCTCCTTTCTCCCCTCACAGTCAAGCTTGTCAATACCCAGTCACAGAGCGTGCACCAGCAACCCCAATATGTAGCCTTACAGAGGTCTGATTATACATGGGACTCTGTAGCAAATTGGTCTCCTGATACTTTTATTTTAAGTAACAGAAGTACAGCCACTGTCAAGTGCAAGCAGAAAACATCACCTGCTACTTTGTCTGCAGTGTAGTACTGACGTTATTAGGAGTTAAAACCATTCCCTATCCCACATCCCACAGAGCAGTGTAACTTCGTCAGCTCATTTCATATTTTTAAACAAATTGCTCAATTTTCAGAATTTTATTAGGCAATAATATATGCTTTCATTTCACAGCCTCAATGAATCACTGTCAAATACACTTCAGACAATATAAAGCACAAATAAAAACAAATAAACAACACCTCCCCCCACCCCCCAAGCACACACACAAACACACACCACTACTATCAACAAACAAAACATCCAGGATTATGAATGTCCTGATAGAGTTAGCTCTGAATCTTCCTTCAATGGCTAACAGGCTGGAATTGGATGTGCTGCAACAAATCACAGACTAAACTACATTTCACACATTTTCTGGGAGGTGACTGGACAGAGTCCTAGACAACCTGCTCTGGTTCTGCTCAAACAGGAGGAAGTCTCTTCCAGCCCAGAGTGATTCTGTAAGATGAAAAACTTAGAAAGTATCCCCTCTCTCTTCTGTAATTCTTACAGCTTTATTAAAACCAAACAAACAAAAAAAGGGAATAGCTTCTTTGGTATGTCGGAGTCACCCCACTGAGTGACTGATCTCCCCAGAATCGCTGAAAACTTATCTTACAGTAGATTCAATAGGGCTATCACAAGCAGTGGGAACAACATATGCAATATAAGCATCTCATCTTACAAAAGCAATGGCTTAATCTCAAGACTAAGGAGAACTAAGAAATCACTATCTATACAAAAGAGAAAAAAACAAACAACAATACAGTGAATCTAATCAAATATCACTAAATTTATTACCACTGCTGCAATGTCAGTGAGGTCCTTCTGTCTCAGCACAGCAGAGCAGGGGCTCTGTCCCATGTTCACACACAGTGACATAGACAGAAAGCCCCAGCAACCACTTCCCCAAGGACAAAACTGCAAGCATTCTCCTAAGCTCCCATTCCCCTATGGCTGTCAGCACCTCTGTCTAGGAAAAAGAAGTGTTAGAGAGTCACATCCCAAGGAGTAAAGAGGTAAGGACCCTACTGAGACTCCTGGAGATCACCTGGTAAACTTTGCAACACTGACTGATGAGGACAGAGCCACTGTAACACAGTCCCAGCATCACCCAGTAAGCTAGTGTTTGTCAAGTTAAAAGTCACCTGCTATACTAAACATTCATGAAAAAAAGCAGTGCAGAACCCATCCCTTCCAAATGAGGCCTGGAACCTGAATTATACCACTGGAAAAGAAAATTAAGGCCATGGCTCAGCAACCTGAAGTTGAGGCTGCAATTATGCTAGCCTACCTGTGTTAGCACAGCATGGGCAATACCAGCAGCAGACACATGGTAAATGTGTAAGATCACAATCCAGAACCAGGTGCTTTCTTATTTCTGTTTTAAAACATGTAAGTGTGTGCTTGTGTATCTGTGTGTACACCCACACACTTCACTAACTTTCAAGATTTTCCTTTTGTTGTTGGTTTTGTTTTGTTTTTTAATTCCTTATCTCTAGCTTTTACATGTCTTTTTACAAAGAAAAAAAATGAGTCTTGGTTTCTTTACATAAGGAAATTCCCTCTTTTTCCAAAAGACTCTTTTTTTTCTTTCTGGATAAGAAGTGCAAAGCCAGACTGTTTTACAGCATAGCAGTTTGGAAAGTGATCTTTCTCTTAAGGCTTCTTTCATTTTAGACCTTATTTAGGCCTCTTTTCTTTTCCTACAGCATTTCTCCAGAGTGCCAAACCGTACAAGCTGTCACTGAAAAAAATTATAAAAACCACTCAGTCATTATTCCTGAACTTCTCGAGGCCAGTTGGAAACGCAGAAGTGACTGTCCTTACAACCACTCTTAGGCAGTTATTTCCTATAACTTTTTGCCACTTCTACGCTGAAGTAGGATATGAGCTAGTTTTCTAAATGTAACAGATTTCTTCAAGTCTGTTACAAATATGTTGCAAGACAACTTATATATGACATAACAGTAACACTGACCATTTTGAGCACCTTTCCTTAAGATGTGTTTTCATTAGCGTTTCCTAGCTGACCTACATAGAAGAATTGTTTTTCTTGGAAATGCCCTTGTGAGTTTATCCTTGCATTAGGTAAGACCTACGAGATTTTAAAAGAATTCTCTTTTCTTTGTTAGAAAATACCATCCTAGAAAATACCAGTCTTAAAAACACCTAAGCTCTTAATCACTTCAAAACAAACAGCACCAACAAAACGTGTGACCAAACCTGAAGAGGAATCATATGTACCAATATTTTCATTTTTTCTGCTGTAACTGAGCTACTTTACATTCTTAACAGTTCATAGGGACCTGCAAATGGGGAGACAGCTGACATTTGAAAAAGGAGAATACTGTGATGGTACTAAGAGGGCAAGAGTGGTTTGAAGACATTTACCCTGAAGGCCTCTGCTGTGCTGCAACGACAACTAAAATCAACAAGAGCTGACTCAGCCTCTCAGCACACACAGAAAATCTGACTTTTGTGATACAACATCAGACAAATTCTTCCCAGTTCTCCCTGGAGCTCTGCAGAGCACAAATCCAGCAGTGCAGGCCACTCAGTAAGTTTTATCTTTCAACCACCTCTACTGTGTACAGAAAAGTCACATCCATGTTAATGTAACATCCTATAACCAAACGTGGACATCTCTTTGTGAAGGTAACTTCAACAAACCCTTCTGATGAAAGCACAGGGTCCCTTCGTTATTTCCTAAGGCCTGACCAAGCAGACCACGTAAACAAAGCCAGCGCAAGGTTCAGCCCCTGACTGCAGAAAGCAGGAATGAATTTCTTGTGGAGCAAAGGCATGCCCAGAGGCTGCCAGCACACCTGGAGGTAGGCGTCGGGTGCAGCAACACAGCTGTCTGCAGTACAGGAGAATGATCTCAGTGACCCTCCTGTGAGTCCCTTCATGACCTCCGTGCAAGAATCAAATCACACCAATTAGAACAACGCAACAGTTTCATTCAAATGTTTGTACGGTAATTAAATGTATTAACACGTGCCATTACCACTTAATAAGTGTTTCTACCTTGACCAAAGCACGGGCTCCTCATTTTGTATGCAACTCCACTGCCACAACTAAAACCGAGTCAAAGCAAAATACAAAGGCAGGCCAAGCAATACCTTGCTGCACATCTAAAGGTCAGTGCCCTTAGCAGCCAATCAGGAAGGCATGGAAATACAGAGAGGGCTGCCAAATAGCTGAATGAAAACTCTGGATTTGTTTGACTGAAACCAAAACTCAATTTGGAACAAAATGTAAATGTTCAGCTTCATGTACAAAAGTTGGAGTCCTTACATCTCACAAGAGACCTAAGCCCATATGTACTGAATCATTTATGGATCTTGATTAAGGTTTAAGCATATATTTTAAAGAACATTTTAAAACACGTTATGTGGTATTTTCAGATGCTTTATGTATAGAGCAAGCAACACACAATAGCTGGATAGTGTATTCACAAGAAGCAGAACAATGGATAAAAGCTTTCACATACAAAAGACCCTAAAAACGCTTTTTGGCATTCAAAAACAAACTGAGCTTAGCACCGAGTCCTGGTCCAAAGATCTATTGATTATATTGCTAAGAATTCTAAATGGTCTTAAATCACACATCCTAATTCTGTATAGACTTACTTCCTCAGCGTTAAGCTGCGGCTTTGGTTTAAAAAAATGTAAGAGCTCCTCATCCATTCAACTCAACTTTTTTCACAAAGATATTCTTAGCTGCCGATAATGAATTCCTGTTTTAAAACTGAAAGATACTAAGGATGGCAACATGAATTAAGATTCTAATAAAGAAAGTAAAACATCAGTCCATGACTAAATATATTTGATGTCAGCCTGAAGCAATCTTTCATAATTTATGGATTCAGGGGAAAATGGTGCATTAGAATACTTACTCCAGGCCTTCAAGCTTAGCCATCCTTTAGTTTGCTGCTATAATACTGTACACACTGTATTCATGTTGCAGGGCTGAAGAAACTACACGTCTATGTCAACAGATGTGTTTCTTGGAAGACAGCTACAAAAATCAAGTTTATTCAAATGTTTGCCAGCTACCATATGCTGCAATACTACTTTAAATGCAACATAAGGCTTTGGGAACATACTTTTACTGCTATCTACACTTTGTTATTTACTTTCCGTTCAGACTAAATACCAGAGACGGGGCACACTAAGGGGTGCAGTGTCCTCTTTGTGAAAACATTCTGCTCGTTGTAATATTTAGAAAGCAGAAAACACACACGGCACTACACTACTCTCAACCACTTTCAGCGGCTGCAGTTTCATAGAGAGGCTCTGGGAAAGATATTTTTACATATGGCATTAATTCTGGGAACTTTTAATAATGGCCAAATATAATTAAAAATTAGGCAAAAATTCCTGCCATGGAGCGAGCAGTACAGAAACAACTCTGTCTGAAGAAAAAGCAATCATTTGCTCATATTCTGAGTCCAGAAAAACACAAAACACACGTGGTTCATTTTTAATATTTGAACTACATCAGGCCCTACTCAGCTCCTATGTGAAGCGAGTGGCAGAACTCCAAGATGCAGCAGGACTGAGCCCCTGATGTTGTCATAAGCATTCAAATAAACAAACAGGGCTGTAACACATTCTAAGCTTCCACTGTGTTCCTCTAACTGGATCCAGACAGAAAAAGAAAAGGACATTTCACTGCACTTTTTTCAATAGCAGAATAACAACAATATACGATTTTATATTCTATGGAAGTGACTCTGCAACTATCCAAACGTCCAAAGGAAAAGAGATTCAAAGAGGTCGAGATTGCTATTATGCATTAATTTGGAGGACATCGTTCTATCAAATCTGATTGGGATGTCTGATCTCTCTGAGTCTGTAACATCTCTTTTGGACATCACTCAGGACTTTCATCAAATGCATGAGAGAGGGATGTTTTCAAACGATTCCAAAGTGGGCATCTAATGCAGCTAGCTCAATTCCCCAGGCTCTATTTACAGACAACAAAAAGAGCTGGCGATGTTCTGAATCATCCTCAGGGAAAACTAAGCTAAATCTCTGACTCAGTCTCTTCAGTGACTCTTAAAGGAACTGCAAAATCTGTACCTCATTCATTATTGAAATTTAAACGGTGTAAAGGTGGCATCCATTTCTTAACCCAGCAGAAGAAATTTAGGTTTGCTTGCACCTTAACTTTTCTATAGCCTGTGATTTATTTTTGTCAGCAATACGACTAAATGATATGCTTCAAGCTGAGTACACAACTCAGGCACACCTCTCAGAACTCAGGACTGACTGAAAGCTTTGGCCATAATCCAGCAAGACCCTTAAGCATTTGAATAACATTATGCACATTGACATCTCAAGTTTGCATTTAAATGCACGTCAAAGCCCATCACCGGATCACAGCCAGAGAACTCAGCACCTTCCAGAATGAATGGTTAAAGTTCAAATTTTAACTGAGTCAATATGCATGAAATATTTTCCTTTCTGGACTGTGTATATTAAACATATCTTAAATTGCTGTAGGAAGCATTTCCCAACTCCACTAGTTTTTTACTGTTCAGCTTGCGTCAAGTTCACCTTTTTGATGAACATTATCTCAAAGGAAAAGCAGCTCCACTGTGTTTATGATACACCTGCATACACTTGTCAGTGTGCTCAGGAGGCTCCCCCTGCTCTGGAAGGGCACCAAGCACACAGACACAGCTTAGGAGCTAATGATACACGTGACGGACTCAGCCGCATCGCAGTTATCAGTCCAGCCCTCACAACGCATTTCTCACTGGTGACACGATATGCACTCTCCCAGAACATGAAGAGGAACTCCACTGATAGTAGTGATTGTAAAAACTCCTTTTGATCATATTTTGTGGAGCTTTATACCAACATTAACACTTCTAAGCCACACAAAAAGTAATTTGTGGGCTGAAACTCTTCAGTGCTTCTCCCTGAAAAAATAAATACATAAAACTGCTGATGCCACAGGTGTGATGGAATTTGCTGCACTGTGAAACAGTAGGTCTTTTACCAGATAAGCTCTTTCATTATGCATGTATTTGAAACCATTGACAAAGAAGTCTTGTAAATATTCATTAACAATCATATGGTCAGCATTTACTGAGGTACTACCAACCAAGCTAATTAGTCTTACAAATACGGGCCAAATGTATGGAAAATTAAAACATCAGACATAAGACAAAGCAATGTGCTGCTGGACTTCAGAAACTGGCTCAAACACCAGGAACATTTTCATTGTTTTCCATATCTGGTTATTAGAACAACCTCCTTAGATCTGGTTGCCTCAACACTTTTTATTCAAGACAGTTCTAAGCTACGACACACGCAGCAATGGCTGGAGGACACCTGGCTCTGTGACATACACGCCACAAACACTCTGCCACTCTTACTGTTAGCCAGTGCTTGCAGAGAAAAGCACTGTGTGATATGCAGTGGTAAATTACTTACATCACTGTTAGCCTGTGGCATGGCATATCCTAGAAGTCAAACCACAGCCAAACACATGGAAAATATGCATGTCACAAAACTGTAGCACTTCACATCACATTTATATTGAGAAATGGTATTTTCACAACAATCTGCCTCTCCTACTTCTCCCAGAAATGGGATAGGTTCAGAGACTATTTCTCTTGAGTAATTTCCCATTTTTTCCCCCTCCAAGCTTTGGTTATTTAAAAAAAAAAAAAAAAAAAAAAAAAGAAGAAATCTCTCTTAGCAGGGCATGAAACTTGTCAATTTATTTACTGGAAAATGGCCATCCACGCATATACATCAGAAGCCCACTAGGGAACATCACAAATTCACATAACATTCCAGAGCAAGATCCAAAATATGGATCTCTTTCTTAGTTGACAGATGTGTAAAATCATATGCAGCCAGACAAGTCCCTAATGACCACACAGGTGCACGTGCTGAACAGTGCAAGCCTACTAAGATCAGCATGAGCTTATACTTGAAAAGTTATCTTCAGAAAACATTTTTCTGATGGGATAATGTGATTCTAGGACCAAAAAAACACCACACCCTTTTTTAGAGGAGGGGAACATATTAGCTCAGCTAGGTAGAGAGGCTGGAGAGAATCCCTGTGAAAGAAGCCAACTGTCAGAGGTTTTCTGGGAAGATATGACTATCACTTGGCCTCAGTACTGCAGTGATCTTTCACTAGAAATACTGCACCGTATTAATGTGTATGTTCTCTTTTACTGATAACTACAGGATCAAGCACATGTTCTAAGTAAAAACTGCTCATGGATGGCATATACAGACTACAGCTTTCCACTTCAATTGTGCTCAAAGACATGTAAGGGATTCCATGACAGTATGACTTGGCTCAAATGGCTTTGTATCACCAGTTTCACACTCCACCCCACACTAGGAAGGAGCCCTGAGGGACTGACTGAAGCTGTTAGCAGGCTTCAGCCCAATCAGGTGGAGTCAAACTGGCCACTGCAGATTAGGCAACATAAAAGCAGCATTGAATAACCCCGTTCAGAACTTGCACAGCTCCAGACTGAAGGCTCAAACCTTCACCCATGGAGAACAAACAAACAGTAACTGCTTGAAATTCAACAGATTTGTAGAAATACTCAAAACAACCATAACCTAATGTCATGGTTTTATTTTTCCAAACTCCAAGCTTTTAACCAAAGACAACATTTTCCATTCTTCTTGCTGAAGAATGAGACTTTCAATGAAATAGATCAACTGCTAACTCTATCAAATGAAAATGTATTATTTTAAAGATTATAAAATTTAACAGGAGGCTTATGCCTCAGTACTCCTTGCTGTATCTCTCTCAAATGAACAAATAAATTGGTTGAATATCATGAAACAAAAAGCATATACCAGATGAGGCAGTTGGCAGTTGGATAACAATACAGCTGTGCAAGATGGGAAGCAGAACTGAATAACCTCTGCCATAATATAACACACGAAACACAGAGGCAAGGTGCTACTTATCACTGGTAAGCAAACATATCAGAGAGATGCAAACAGCTCTTCTGATGACTTAATAACTAAATCAAAGCTTGGGTAAAAGCAACCATCAATATTTTTCATTTGTCAGCTTTTCCACATACCTCTTTCACACTGGGGTCCAGTAAATCCATATGTGCATGCACAGCGGTTTGGGGCAACGCATCTTCCTCCGTTAAGACATCCATTTTCACAGACAGCTGTATCAAAGGGAAGGTAAAAGTAGTCTTTACTATATTATTCCCAGAAAAATAGGAAACTACATGCCTAACCAGCTCAGGTAAACTAGTAAAAAAAAGGACATGTTTTTTCTAGAATCCTTTGCTATTTCCTGGCCTCATTAGTATAATGAATTCATCTTTTCAAGGAGGTATAATGTAAACATGCTAATAACCACAGTTCCTCTGACCTCTCAGAGCCTCTTTGATGACCTGACAATTCCACAACATTGAAATAACGTCTCTTTCAAACTCTCAACAAAGAAGCACAGAAAAAGTAGAGATTGCTCATAGAAGGTGCAGGTGAAAAATGCACCTTCAAATTCTCAGAGGTGTTCCTGATATTCAAGCACGTTTAGCCGTGCATTCACTACTCTGCCATCATTTAAAAAAATAAAAACAAAAATTCTGTTTTAAAAGGCTTGTTACTGGTGTTTAATAATCCAGGATACCAAACAGGAGAGCAATATGCAATCAGTGTCTATTCTGATTTAGTTAATCCATGATTCCCTGAACTACACAGTCACTAGAGCCCAGTTTTCCTCATAATAAACTCCAAAAGCAATTTCCTTCAAAAATAATCAGAAAATGTAACATTCACATGAAAAAAGGGTTTTTAAGTACAATTTGATGCTCATTGAGTAATGCTATTCTTTGTTCCGTTCACGTTCACTGCAGTAGAAAGAACGTTTCCATTTATCCTCTTTTATCCACTTGATATTTCACAGAGAAGGCAGAAATATAATTCTTAATCCTTTCACCATGTGATCCTCTTCCAGATTATTAGAGTAAATTCCTGGTCTCACTGAAGTTCATGTAAAGTGTGCCATTGACTTTGACAGAGCACAAAAGGTTTTCATTAAATAAGCTAAACACATTTTCTCTGTCAGACCAATAGTTCACTAGATAGCAACACGACAGCCTTGGTTAAAAGCAGCATGTACATCCTTATTTGAGTTTCTTCACAGCATTCTAGCCAAGAGCAGCAAGGGACCACCATAATCAGTTTGGGAGAGGCTTCAAGCAGCAAATCCAGGAATGTTGTTGGCTCAGGATTGATTGAGGAAACAAAAACTATGTCGATCGACTGTATCGAGACAATATCAAAATAAGTAAAACTTGTAGAGTGTAAGAACCAACTCTTAGATAAATCCCTAAAATAAAAAAGAGGCTTTGTATTAAAAAGCTCAATGTTATCTAAGATGAAAATTGAATCCCATGTAAATTCTCTATTTATGGCCTCTTGCTCTAGTGAGTGTAAAGCCCTGGAGGTCAACAGGAATTATGGCAGTGTGAGAACTGCAGGATCAAGTTATATCCAATTATTATGAATTCACATGATGTTTATTTTAATAGCACCGATCAGAAAGAATTCACTCGGCACTCATTACAAAGTCATGTGTTTTCCTGTAAAATTCCACTGTACCTGATCAAAAACAAGCTCAATACCAGTTGAAATTTAGTGTTAAAAGCATCCAGTTCACATACCTTAGAATTACTTGATTATATACAGTATCTCTACTAATAAAATGTACTTACGCTGTCCACAATGCGTTCCTGTATATCCCTTCTGACAGAGGCAGTGGTCATCACTACAGCTACCTCCATTCATGCACCGGATGTTACAGTGTTGTACTTGAAAGGAAAAAAGATTTTCCTGAGTTAAACCAAGCCAAGCAGAAACATACAACTATCTGCTAGGGGATTTCTTCAGGGACTGATTATATGAACTAGAAAGCAGTACTAGAAACAGAAGATGCATATTTTAAGATGTATTTAACATAGCAGTACAGAAAACAACACTGATCTACAGTTCCTAACTACAAGCTGCAGTGCAAGAATTTGACACTACCTTCACTCACTGAAGACAGCAGCACTTCCTACGAAGCATGAATCTGCAGAATTCATCTCCTAGCTCCCAGTGGTGCAAAGAGATCATCAGTTAGGGGAAAGAATCACAGAATTGTAGGGGTTGGAAGGGACCTCCAGAGATCATCAAGTCCAACCCCCCTGCCAAAGCAGGTTCCCTACAGCAGGTTGCACAGGTAGGCATCCAGGCAGGTCTTGAACATCTCCAGAGAAGGAGACTCCACCACCTCCCTGGGCAGCCTGTTCCAGTGCTCCGTCACCTCACTGTACAGAAGTTCCTGTGCACATTTGTGCGGAACTTCCTAAGCTGCAGTTTCCAGCCGTTTCCCCTTGTCCTGTCTCCACTCACCACTGAAAAGAGTACTGAAGTACTGAACTTCTGCTAGATATCACCAAGGAGTAACAGTGTTATCATACGGGCAATGGGAAAAGGAAGCATTAAAGGGAAAGAAATAAGAAAGCTCCTGAGGACAGCCTGGCTCTGCCAGAACACACAGTATCAGAAGTTGATCTGCCGAGGTAGGACTTCTTGTAAAAGAAGGTAAAGTTACAGGGTAATTCTATGGGCTCGCACCACCGCTCCATAAAGCTGCTGCTAGCTCCTGTGCCTGCAGAGCTCACAGACAGCACTTCCCCAGAGCCAAAGACCTTTCCTGCCAGGAGCAGAGGCCGGGGAGTAGCACAGCCTGCTCTCCTCAGCAGCAGCCCCACCATTTGTAACGATTAGCATGCGGGCCAAGTCCAACGCCAGTAAAGCATAAAAGCATGTGCTGCGTTTTTCTAATAATAAGGACAAATATGCTTTTTAACTAGAGGTCAGGAACAACTTAAAGCTTTTCATCAGGCACAGAGCAGCAGGCAGGCCTCTCGGCAAAGTCCTCCTCACAGCTCCCACTGCCTGACACAGCTGCTAACAGGGGCAGGCACACAAGTACGCAGCCGGGAAATGCTTTCCCTCTTAACAGGAACCACATGAAAGGCTCCTCCCCAGATAGGATTACGGGAGATCAGCATTTTAGTAGGTTGTGATGGAGCACTGGATACCTACCCCATGCTGTCTGAAATGCTCAGGTCAGAAAAATACAAATTGCATGTACTGCCAAAGCCTGCTGCTAACAGGTGCCATGCCAACCACTGAATTTTTCCTGTTGCACAAAGCCCTTAAGCGTTGTTTGGCTTTTTACAATTTGAAAGTATGTGAATGGAATCTTTTTTTTAAAAGCAGAATTAATAATTTTAACTGTATTGCCATCTACAGAGATACGAATCCACAGAATACAAGTTCAACATGCAAATAAAAAAAGGATTTAAAATAATCTAGCATTTGAATCACCGGTACACTTAATTCTTCAATTATAAAGGTAAGCACTCTACCTCACATTTCCTTTGTGTCTAATATTTACGATACATCTTTGGATGTACTTCAGGCAACAAAAATGTGCTAATATTCCTTAACAAAAAGAGAAATTGTCTGCAAATACAGGGTGAGCATCTGGTGAAGATTTTTGGACAATGTCCTAAGTAGGTCAGAAAAAGGTGTATAGCTTCTTTAAAATGTGTAGTTCAACTTAGCTTTATACAATCTTAGAAAAACAGAGGGGATTACAAAAAGCATAGGAAATGATATCATCTGTCAAGCAGGGAAGGAACTTAAAAACCACAAACTGATTTCAATTAGAGCAAGCTATGCCAAGAGCTAATTTCCATTCCCACATGAAGACCAAAGCCATTTAAATAGTTTGAACTACATTTGAGATAAAAAGGTTAACAGTAGCTTATATGATGATTTTCGTATTATTTGTTCAAGTAACAGTAAAGTATATTTCCCCATTTTGGGATAAGGAGTGGTTTTACACATAACGCACACACACACACACAAAAGTTTCCATAATTTGTCTTACTGCTTCTCAAAGGAACTTTTCCAAGGTAAAATATTTCTTCCTCCTTTTTAAACTAAAATCATTACAGAAAGAGAATGCTGGGACAACCCATCGTAATTACTAAAATGAACTATTCTAATCAGTGATCTTTCCCTCTTATTACTATGCAATGAAATCAGTGACATCGAGTCAGTAAACAAATAATTTTCTGTTGTCTTTTACAGGAATGTTGAAAACAGTATTTCCAAAATAATACTGACTATTCTGAAATATTACCCTTCCAAAAGTTTATAGAAAAACATGCAAAAGTCTGTCTGGAGCTTAGATGACGATTTTAAGGCTGCATTTTTGAAAAGTAGCATACTACTGCAGGTCCAGAGCCTCAGCTATATCAACAACTCCATCTGTGTCAGTAGAGATATTCCACTAAACGAAATAACCTGTCCCAAGGTACTGCACTGACTGAGACTAGAGGAAAAAGCACAGGAATTACTGTAAGGACGGTATTCTTACAGCTTTGCCTTTTCTTGCTAACATTAACAAGTTATTGCTCTTAATAAATTATCATTCTCTTTCAGGTTCGTTTTGTAAACAGTCTGCAATGGAAATTTCTCAAATCAAAACAGAGGCAACGGCAGGAATGCAGCTTTATAAACCTGCAAAAGAGACGGCAAGATCAAGTACATCCATGCACACTGTGTGTGGGCAATGTTTGTACTGATTACCAAAGAGAAACGACACGCTGCGCATTTAAACATCACAGTTTCTGACTGTCTTAGTAAATTCCAAGCAAATCTGAGCAAAAACTTCATCCATACAGAGTACACCACCACATCACAACTGCTCCCAAAACATTCAGGGGATCACTAAGCATTCAGAAGGTAACACACCCACACCATCAGCTCAGCAGTATCAGCTAAAAAATATGGGGGTGAAAAACCTGAGGAGCAGAACCTGGTGCCTGGAGCCCGGGGCACTTCACAGGAGAAGCTGTCTCATCTCTCCATGCCACTGCTGAGGAAACGCTCCCAGCCTGGCTGTGCATGACGCAGGGCTTTGCCTGCCAGGAGCTGTAAACAAGGAATGATGGCCTCACTGCATCCCAGATGCTCAGCATGCTTTCTCTGTCGAGTGACTGAGTCAGGAGATGGCAGCCAGCACCAGGCCAGGATGCAGGGCTGCATCCACGCGAGGCAGCAGCTGACTGAGAAAACCCACAGCAGCCTCAAAAACTTCGGAAACTTCCAAAAATCGAGGCTTTTCACCACCTCTGACAGCAGCAGAATAAATCAAGGGGCTGAGCTCTGGCTGAGCAGACATCTCCCATACCGCCTCAGGGAGCAGCCTCCGAGGTGCAGACCTGAGAGCCTCAAGGCTTCCCGCCCAATCTCAGAGGAAACCTCAGAAGGATGGCTGTGACAGCATGCACTGACTGACTGACCAGCTCTGTGCTTGGCTGAGCCAGCGGCAGGGGGAGTGGAGCAGGCCCCGCGTTGAGCTTGGGCAGTGTACCAGCCTGCTGGGAGCGGCAGGCACCCCTCCCCTCAGCTGCTCCCTCAGCGCCCACCTGCAGCCACGGGTCTCCCTTCAGAAGCACCCCATCAGTTAAAGCCTTTCTGCCTCAGCCAGCCCAAAAGGGCAGACTGCCTTCCCCACCCTATGCACTGCAGCGTCAGACTCACACGCAGCAGGTTGAGGGATGCCTCCGCATGTGGCAATGCTATCTCCACGCCCACTGTAAACAAACCCCAAAAATTCAAGAATTACTGAGAAACAACCACTACTCAGCCAGCAAGTTCACTGATGTCATGAAAATCCCTGCTGAGAAAACCACCAGTTGATCTTTTCAACCACGAATCAGATTCCTAAAGCTGATTCGTAACCAGAAAAGTCCCAACAAGTGACCTGCGTACGAATCAAAGTCAGAGGCTATGTTTTGCTTTTCAGTCTGCACCATTTGAGTCCAGCAGACAAGAAGCCTGTCAGAGCTATTCTGAGTTAGGTTTCTGACTACGGTTGCGCACAAATTAAAACCTGTAATCACTACTGATTTCCTAAGTACTAAACACAGATATAGCTTAAAATATTCAAAGGAAGACTCAAGCACATCTCATGTATCAGGGCCCATATTTTTAATTGTGTGAAGTCCTGGTATTTTTACCTTCTGTTATTTGTACTTTAAATATAACAAACTTGTTTAAACCTGAGATGTAAAGCAACATCTACATATACAGAAAAAGACAACTGGCATTTATCTACCTGCCAGCATTCAGGGCAAGGCACCTAACTTAGCACTCCTGCAATACTCTGACTTTTGGCATTCACTGGATTTTTACACAGTATAAAATGAATTGACAGATCATTTGATATGACTCAGTCAGCGTGCTAATTACACCAGCATACTGATTGGACATCATCCACTTCTGATTTTCTTGTATTTCTTGAGTAGAATTTTTTCTCATTTGTTAAAGTGTGATTAATAGATTGGTTTATGGATGCATATACCGACAAAATATTAACTGTAGCCAATGTGAGTTGACAGTAACCCTTTGATGTCAAATGGTATTTTTTATGTTTATGTTTCCTTTGTTTCCTAATAGCAGATCTAAGCCACTGTGGTCTATTGTGTAAATATGCATTCATGGGCTTTGTCTGCAGTGCCAACAGAGCAAATGACTTTCAGAAATTGTATGTTCTGTAAGTCCTAATGAGGTGCTGGGTCATAAAAGTTATTACACAAGAGTGCACAGAAGCAGTAATTTCTCTCTACTACTACTCAAGACACTTCTCCACTTAGGATTGGTTTGCTTTACTAAGTAGAGGTGATGTGAAAACACACACATAAAAAAGTATCTGAAACTATTGCACTAATTAAGGAAGATATAAACAATATGTTTATATGTTTTTACTCCACTGCTAAATGTTTTGGTACAGTTTACAGAAAAGCAATTTTAATGTGAGCCTTATAGACACATACAGCAGTGTAAAGAAGAGGATGTCAGCACTGATTAAAGCTTAAAATTGGTAGAACATACATACTTAGAGAAAGTAACCAAAATAGCTAACTGGTATAGGCGTTAAAAGCTTCTTGAATACCAACAGTAGTAAAGTGCTCTGTGGACCATTTATCTGTGCATGCAACTCCAATGAAGGTTAAAACTATGGAGACAAATGGTACAATTTATAAGAAAAAAAACACAGGAACAACTGTAACTTTACTCATACTCTATTTTGCTTCTAAGTCTTGACTCATAAAGTACTTCAGTGTGGCCTAAGAAAAAATGAGGTAATACTAAAGCCCACTCATTCCCGTCTTTTACAAAGGTGCCAAAACATGTAACAGATGTAGGGATGTACTTCTCCTTCTGTACTCTGGAAAGGACTTGGGAGAAGGTCGTGCTTTTCTTTACTAGCTTACAGGATCAAGGCAGATGCACCTGGTAAAACAGTAGCTGCAAACCCAGGCAGGGATGAACACAGACACTTGTGCAGATTTTGCACTCTTCCTCCTCCCAGTACTCTCTGGAGCTCCACAGCTCCAAACTCTCCTCACTCCAGCCTCTCCTAACAGGCATTGCAGGAGCACGAGAGAGGGGTTGAACTATGAAGAACAATATTTACCATTTTAGTACATGCCATTCCATTACATTCCACAGTTGTTATTGTTTTTCCACTGTTACTGCATGAAAAGGATGCTAAAGCCACAAACTGAAGTGGTCGGTTACGTGGGAAAACTCTTCAGCTAGGAAAGCAGGAAAACAGCAAGGTAGAATATAGGGGCAAGCAGGCCACACATTAAGATCAGGGAGATATTCAAAATGAAAAGAATTATAGTTTTGCTTAACATTACAGACTTCCCCACTGACTTCAGTTAATATGTTGTTCAGATCGTTATAGGCATTTGTGTGGAAAAGTTTACCCCAACTATATTCAAAGAGACAAACACCATATTCAAATGAGAGTACAGTGGAGATTAAAGCTGGCATCTCATACATGAATGGAGAGACTATCCTAAGCATGATCCTACTTCATAATCAGATGTTCAAGATTAACCACTGAGCTGGTTTGCTCACTGTATGAATTTCACTTTACCCATTTTATTCTGGGTCTGGGAAACATTCCTTGAATAACTGAAATCCAAACATTTCTAGAAAAGTCATCTCTGAAAATTTTTGTTTCCAAAGCATCTGAATTTTTCAGATGAAAAGCTGTTTCATTTAAAAACTTTGACCTGTTCTGTACCTCCAGCATCTACAGAAGTGTCACTCTAATGAGGTCAGCAGCATTAGATACAGTAGATATGTACCAAGTCTGACAAGGAAGTCCTATAGCACTTGATTAATTTGCTGCAAATCAGTAGGCCTACATGTGTAAGCAATAGAATAGTGTCTGGCTACAGTGATAGCAGAATTACAAAGCAAGATAAATTCAGCCAATTGCCAGCAGAGATCTCTCTCTCTCATTACAACGGCATATCTGTACACCTCTAATGCTGAAGAGAGATATGACATTTTCCAGAAAGCAAACTAAGACTGGGATTTAGTATTACAAACTGACAAATAAACATAACTTATAATAAAACTAACTTAGCCAACAAAAAGCATCTTCAATAGGTAGCTTCTGAGTCATTCTTCAGTTTCATCACAGAAGGCTACGCTCACTGTCTTTCCTGTGTTGATGTATGCCTGGTGACTCAGATGCTATTTGTCTTAAATGCTGAGCACTGAAGTATCTTATGCACCTTACCAGCCTGATGGGCTCAAAAGAGCAATATAAAAGACAAAGAAGAAATACTTACTTGATTTTGAACCACAGGAGGGGGCTATCTGACCATTTGGGCATGTGCACATGTTTGGTCTAGAGCAAAATCCATCCCCACAGGAATGTCTGCAAATTGCTACAAATAAAACAAATACCTTTAAAACTCGCTTTAAAAACCCCAAAACACATTAAAAAAACCCAACCACCTGATAGAAAATATGTATTTAGCACCACGACAAAAACACATGTAAACTCATTAAATTGCATACAACGGATTCCAAGAAGGTTCCTTCCATTCATCTTCATCTCTATAACGGACAACTAACACTTGGGATTGTAGTCTCTTACGACAGGAACATATCACCGACTGCATTAAATACATAGGCAGGTTTCCTCAGAAAAGGGAAAGTGCGGTGCATTTTCCCAAAGCCCTCCCGGAGGAAGGATGCCTTAGATGCAGCATTACAATGCTCCCTTTATTTCTGCACCACAGATACAGCAGTGTAACAATTCCCAGGAGAGCAAACTGCCTCAGTATCTCTGAAGAGGATCTTATCAGCCTTCGGGAACTGCTTACGGTACAACATACCATTATGTGTGACTACACATACAGCAACATGATGAACATATGTATACACTGATGTCCCTACGTATACATTTCAGGGAGATGGTCCAAACAAGCAGAGTAAATGTACTTGCTGGCCCTGCCTCCTTCCATTTACTTAAATAGATTAACATATTCCACAGCTACTCGCTCCTGAGAGTCCACACACTCCTTGGATCACTTTACCACAGACTTAAACAGAACATGTGGATGAGATTAATCCTTTGCTAAATACTGGTATCACATCACTATATTGTAGCCCACAAAACTTTGTATATTAGCTTAAAATATTTAAAACAGTAAAGAAATGATGTGTAGCTGCTATTGAAACCATACAGAAACACATTTCAGTTCTGGAATACAATTAAAAATACCCTGACATACAGGGACAAAGATAAACCTCAGTCATAACATACAACTAGATTTACTTACGGACTATGCATTGGTTTCCACCAGGTAAAGTTTTCCATCCAGGGCAACAGTAAGCATTGTAACGTGATCCACACACATTTGGTCTGGAAAAAAAAAAGGACGATTTCTTATTTTTGCTCAGAAAAGTGTTTTAAAAGTAGAATCATAAAGATGGAAAAAGTAAATCACTGCAAAATACATTTCAGTAATTAAACCTTGAAGTGTGGTATGTTTTTAGCAGAACCGTATGCCTATGATCATTAGGTTTTTTAGGTGACACATACTTTTATGTATTAAAGATGACATAAAATAAAAAATCAAATCAGTAACATGTGAACAACAGGAAAAGAAAGGACAAAATTGTCTCCTATCAAGCCATATCCAAAAAAAATACCTCACAGGGTTTTGTAGCAAAACAACCCTTTAAATACAAAATCTATTAGTGAACACGAAGGAGCATTTTGCATCATAACTTCTAAGTTTGTATTGTTTTCACTTCTTCACTTTGTAGCATTATTACTGTTCCCTGCTTTGTCTCTGAGCAACACTTTGCATGTATGTATGAGTGAAATCATGCCAATCGTGACATAAGCCAAATAAATGAGCCCAGTTATGCATAACAAAAATGAGTTGCTATAAAAAAATCAAGGATGTGCATGTAGACAGACAGGGTTCATGTGAAACGCAGGTGAAGGACCTACTTACTAAACTTACTGAACTTCTCAAATGATGGATCCATATGATTTTTTTTTCCATCTTATCCCCCT
Organism: Lagopus muta; assembly: GCF_023343835.1. Classification (NCBI taxonomy): domain Eukaryota; kingdom Metazoa; phylum Chordata; class Aves; order Galliformes; family Phasianidae; genus Lagopus; species Lagopus muta. The sequence goes on along the minus strand of NC_064442.1, from coordinate 10,078,595 downwards.
CATCAATATTTGCTCTTTCAAATAAGGATCTCAGAAGAGTCTCTATCGAAAGCTGAAGGGACGTGACACCAGCCCTACCATGATTTCATTGGTAAAAACAGAAAAATGGAAACTGTTCTATGCCACACAGTAATCACTTCTTTAAAATCTAATTCGCATTTATTTATTGCAACTCTCCGTGTATATAAAGCCAGTAAGGCACACCTCTGAAAAAGAAAAAACTGCCTCCTTTTGCTGTGTTTCATAATCTTAAGGAAAATTTTACAACCTGTATAACTATTCTGAGGAATTACTCAATAGATTAGCGGAACTAAAGCTAGCTATAAACTAGTACTTCCTTCCCAGAAATTGCTATTTTAAAATGTTATATACAGATTAGAGACAGATTTAAAGTGCTTATTGTTTCAGGAAAGGTTTCTTCATTATGATTTTGCCCTTTCTCTTTCACAAAATTCTTCATCTCTGGTATTGCAAAGTAAGTAAACAGCAGTTACCTCATATGGTGAGGCAACTTAAGAAAAACAATCTTAGTATATACAAACATTCATTTATGCACATTTTCTACATAACAAGATTTTTTACTGTATTTATTTAGGGATTTGCACTGTTAATACAATTTCAAGTACCCTGATTACCCCAACTTTGGTGACACCTAATATTTTCACTAAGTGCTTGCTCAGAAACATTTAAGTCAATGCAAACATTACCATTATCTTCCACTGATCTTCTGTAATTACAAAGTGGTAACTGAGACTGTGAGCAACACAACTGGGCATGTTGCAGGGCCCTTTTCCCTTCCTGCAGTCTTCTTATTCATATAATTCCGATGTATTCAGTTTTAGTAATGTCAGCTACTTCCCTGCAGGGCTATAACCATGTAACTTTCCTAGAGTTCCCTGTTCATCAATGCCAAATGTTGCTCCATGATCATCTGCCAAGTAAGACTGGCAAGCAGACAAGTGAGATTGCTTTTCACCTTCTCCGGTCAGAAGAAATAATGGAACTTACTAAGACAGACAGAATGGATTTGTTGCTACCTGCTACAACTACAGGCATAAACCACCCATTTCTGATCCAGGTTGTTAATAATCTGTAACCAGCTGATCATAAAGTGATATGCAGATGCTCTGTTAAATTTCAGTCTCAGCAAGTAGTTGGTTTTGGGGACCATCTGGTCCAAGTTAAGAGCCAGGAGCAGACTTTTGAGTCACGGGGAAACCCGATTTTTAAAATCTGCTTCCAAAATGGGGCTCTGGAAAACCTAGATGTGCCAGCAATTGTGAAGTCAGAGACCCTGAGAGCCTTGACGCTGTCCACATGGTAGACTACGCCATACACCCAAAAGCTCCAACTTTGAGCCAGCTTGCTTAGCTTTCAGAAGAGAAAAAAGAAGAAGAAAAAAAGTCATCAAACTGTACTTGCATGGAACAGTCTGAGTCTGACAAGTGTATTTTCCAGTGGAACACTTTTTCGTCAGAAAGCTGCTGTCTAGCTTATAAAAGAAACCTGTATTAAATTCTGAGCTCTACTGTAGCCTTCTTTCAGAGGGAGGAGGTGTTTTCTCCTTGTGCCTATTTGTAAAATCTTTAAAAGGAGTTAAGTTTGAAAGTTACTTTCATTGATATTTATGAGGTGATCAGACACTAGGCCAGTAAGTGCCTGTAAATAACTAAAGCATTTAAGGGGATAACAATTTACCTCATGCTAAATCACGGACACCATCTATCAAATTTCAAAGGCTCTATCGTGGTATTTAATTCAAGTAGTTAAGCACTACTGCATTTAATAGAATGCATTTTCCCGCTGATATTATAGGCTATGAATACTAAAGAAGCATTTTATATTCTTATAAAACTGTTCTCACAAACAGCACTACCGAGTTTAGTAATAAAACCTGAATTGTAATGGGAAAGCAGGAAAAAATGCACCTACACAGCCCTCTTAAAGCACAACCTCACCCCTCTCGCTAAGTAGGAACCTATTTCCTATAACTCAGCACTCTCACCACAAAGCCCAGCATGGAGACAAAGATGGCAGGGACAGACAATCCCATATCTGCAGAGCAAGTCATGCTTTTGAAAGCTCTTGCGGTCCCAGCCAATGTAGCAGTGTCAGGAGCCAGGGAGACAACTCACTGAAAAACAAAGGTTCAACAGCTCCTGCAGCCTTGTAAAGAGTGAACTGTGTCTGAAATGGTTAAAAAAAAAAAAATATCCAACTGATCTTCCCAGCCCCCCCCCCCCCTTGTTTTGGACTATAAACTGGATAAAATAATGACCTCCTTTCCCAGATCAATAATTCATGCTCTTAATTTCATGGAAGGTTTGGGGGGGGGGAATTTCTGGAGGCTTTTCTTGCAGGAAGAAAGGGAAGATTCAGAGGAAAGACTTTCACTTTATTTTAGTCACTTCTAAACTTTTAATCATTAAGGATTTATGTAATGGTGCAGTGCTGAGAGACACTGACTGATATCCAGAGTTTCATCGAAGACATCCAAAATAAACAAGAAATTATGTCTTTGATGATACATAAGTACGAATTCAGTAGCAAAGTGAGTTGAGTAATTATCAAAAGACATTAGTCATCCACTAAAAAATAGCAGAGAGAAAAACATGCATCTGGAAATTCCAATAATTAATGTTTGAAAACGTCAAGCTTGGCTGACAAGATCTGCATGCACCAAACCAGCAGATTTCTTCAGGAATAACCGCAGGGAAGCTCCATCCCCGCTGAGAAGGGACCACCCAGCACAGGAGCAGGTACCTGCAGCATCGCTGCGCCCTCCCCGGGCCCTGCAGCCCATCCAGGGGCATCCTGTTGCTGCGTGTCCCCGTTCACCCTGCCCAGGACCCCTCTCCTGAAGACAGCATCGCCTATCAGCCGCTCCCAAGGCAGGAAGAGCTTCTGGCAGTGCTGCGTGTGAGGCTTCGGGCAGACAGCCGGACAGCAGCACTGCCATGCGCCGGCCAACACTGGTGTAACCCAGGTTGAATCAAGCCCAAAGCGTGGGTCTGGGGTAAATGAGACGGAGAGACCAGACAGAGTGGGCAGGGGACGGCTGAACTCCAGACAGACCTGAGCCAGGGCGCTGGGGAAGGTTTCTCTTCACTCCCACGTCCCACTTCGCTCCCTGTGCACACACACGGGGATTCCTCGTGGCCTAATGAACAATTTCGATTAACTCCTTGGCTGCAGCAGCTGGCCTATGTTTAACATAATGTAGAGACACAGCTTTCTGGCAGAAGAGAGGCAATTTAAAGCAGTACTGTCAGCCAACAGTTATTTTTAGAGAAGCAGTTGCCTACTTTTCTTCTTGCGAGCATAGGACCCGTACTTGCTAAAACTGACAACAAAATTATTTGCTGATCCTTTCCAGCTAGAATTTGAGCGGGGCTTCCTTGCTTGCACAGAGAGTTAAAATAATGACAAACTGCATTGAAAAAAAATGGTATTCTGCACTTAAAAATGTGTCTCTTTAAGTCAGACTCTAACCAACACACTAAGAAACAGTAGCTCTGGAACGTGAAAAAGAGCAACTTTCACTCTTTTTTTCCAGAGACACATAATCGTATCTCTACCTTTTGCTGTAAAACAGCTTTACATACCTTCTCAAACTCCTCAGCACCTCAGAGCAAATGCTAAAAGCAAAGATTGGCCCCGACCTGTTGACTGTGCTGCAGCTTTACTCAACTTTCCCACAGATTCAAGAACTTCCATCCTTCGAGATGCTCAGAGGGACTGGGCAGAGCTGGAAGCAACCCAACCTAAGTTCACCTGCCCTGAGCAGGGGCTGAGCCAAATTTCAATCACGTAAAAGGAAAATCTCAGAAACAATGCTAGACTCAGAACAAACAGAAGAAACTGAGTTCCTGCTATCCCACAAAGTACACATTTTTAAGCAAAATACGTGTTTTACACACAAGGGATTGCTTTTGATATACTTATTTTTGCCAAGCAATAAGTGAGCCTGGATGTTTGTGCCATGCAGAGAGCCTAATACGATAACTATTTCTCACCCTGACAGTAAGGATACCGCTGTCCCAGAATCCTGGCTCAGTTCAACTAGAAAAATAACATGCTGAGCAGCTCTACGGGTGTCTTTGGCTCCGGCCTATGTACAAGTCAAGAGTTCAGAATGACACGCAAGTTTCCTGCAGCAAGACTGAACACTTTTCTAACCCTAACTTCCATCACACTGTGACAGCTAAATACAGCAATCCCACAGCAGTATTTGACATTAAATGAATTCTTCCGCGCTTGCTCTGAAAATCTGCCTGTGTCTCTTCCACGGACAGACTCATCTAACCTGACAGCCAGGCTTTGTTCCCATTCACAGCCAAGGACAGACGCGTTTTTGGCACATATTCCCTCATTGTTCCACATGAGAATGTCAGTGGGTCCAGAGTGACACCCAATTTACATGGCTGTACAGGGCATGTAAATAAAAAAAGTATGCCACCACAAACACCGTCTGCTGGACAAGACGAGCATGGCTGGGATCCAGCAGGTACTCCCTTAAGTCACATTAAAAATAAAAGAATAATAACTATAACGATAATAAAATATTTAATAATTAGAACAAAATATCATTATTACAAAGTGCATTCAGAGCCAAAGAAATCGGAGTCTTTCTACCCTGGTGTCCCTACACAGCACCCCACAGGAAAAAGCAGTAGCTGTGGCTCTAGGGCAGTGCTCAGCCCTCCAGACATCACTTCCTTTGGGGGCGCAGGAAGAGGTGAGGTTGCAGCTCCCGCACCGCTTCCAGCACTCGCTTTGCAACTGCTGATATCAATGCACATGGACCTCTAACAATCTTCCAGGCTACCAGCTAGCACAGGATTTGCCAGCCCGTGCCATGCACTGATGGGCCAGCAGCACAGGAACTGTGTGTGGCATGTGGGAGGCTGGGATGGGCTGGTGCTATGCCATCCCTCCTCGGAGGGCATCCAAGAGCTCACAGAGAGAGTCTCATAAACCTGACAGCTGTATCAATGCTTGTCAGCAAATGCCCTTGGGTGTTAAGCAGCTCCTCTAACTTGTACTTTAAAATGCTCTCTCATAGGCTACTGGAAGATTTATTCTTGCTAAGACAGAAGCTTTCCTCCTCCTCCCTCCATCACACTCTGTCTCCTACCCTCTGACTCTCTCCAAGCTGGGATAGCAATGCTGTGGTTTTGAAAGGTCAGTTAACTGTATATTAGCTATCGTGCAACGGGAACACCCTGCTGGTGATCCCAAGTTCCAGCTCACCTTGTCCCCAGCAGTCACTGGTAGTTTACTTTGTATACAGAGGGAAGAGGAAAAAATCAGAGGGAAAAACAAAGAAAGGGAAAAACAAAGAAAGAGAAAAGAGGCAGAAAAATAGCGTTCCTAAAAGGAAACAAATTCTATTTTGAAACCTCAGCTGAACATCACTGGATATTCTGATGTCCTCCAGCAAAACACGAGAAAGAGGGAAGCTTGAAGAAGAGGATGAAAATGATTAAGCCTGTAGACAAAAGAACTGCGGCTTTCTTTCGGTATTTTTGAGGCTTTAATGGTCATGAATCATTTCATAAAATGAAAAGTAAAAAGGAAAACAAAAGATTCTCCAGCAAGTCAACATTCAAAATATTCTTCCAGATAAAAGCTGGAACTCCTTCATACTTCAGTGACTATGGACACGCAAACGCAGAAAGCACAGGTTTTAATTTAATAGCTCCATTTTGCCTTCCAGGGTACCTCCCAGAGAAAAGCTCAAACTTTGAAGAGCTGCGATAAAAAAAAGAAATACAGACACAGGAAGAATCAATCTACACATCAACCTTAGCATAAATGAGGCGTTTCTGTAGGTCTGAAATTCTAAAATAAAATAAAATAAAATAAAAATTAAACTGAAGTGGGAAAATCAGAATTGAGGAGAAAACAATCAAAAGAGACATCCACAATACAAGACTGAAGAGCTAGAATATATTTTCCAGCGGAGTGCAATGGATAATCAGAAACACTCCAGGCCACAATTGTTCCATTTTACAAAAATATTTACTGAGTCTGGGGAGTAAGACCAAAGTGACATAGATGCATCGATGTCTTCTTTGTCTTTAGGATTCAGGATGGAAATGAAGACTAACAAGATGGAAGGTGATCCTACTGCGAGAGAAAAAGCTCATGATTAATTTCTGACTACTTCCATATGTATACATTCAAATATCCCTAACTCCTGAAGTCTTGTTTAAGGAGAGATGGCTTCTGACTGGCCAATGTGCTTACATCAAGAGGAAGTTCTGGTGATCCCTGCAGCTAAATAGTTCATATACTACTGTTCTAATATCCAGGCTGCTAAATCCATGTATGTGTTTAAAGTGGCCCTTGTCAAAACTTGCACTGAAGTTTATACAGAAAGCATTCACATTTGCAGGATGGAAGATAAATGATGACAAACAAGGCTGTTTGAAGTGAGCAGCACAGCTGAACGACACATTGCAGGAAAGGAAAATAGGCATTAGGAAAACAGAAGCTGCTATTTCATTCAATAAGAGTCACTGTAAATGTATTAGACAGCCAGCCCATTCCTGCCAAACCTTGGCCCAGCAATTCTCCCATTGGTTCCAAAGACTTGAGGGCAGCCCCATGCTTCAAAGTCAGTAGCCTCAAGCCCACTGCAGTCCCAAATGCTGTCACGTAGAGCAGCTCAGTCAGGTAATACAGCAAGCATATCTAGATCAGACTGGATGACCTCTGAACACAAAATGAAGTTGTACTGGCTGTCAACAAAGGAGAAGTTTACTTTTGCAAATCTTAAACTAGCCCTTTATTGAGGAATATATTTTCAGAACCATGATTTGGCTTCTTCAGTCCCCTGTAAACAATTCTCCCTGCAAACCTGCACTGTAACCATAGATAATTCTCTACATTCCAGATGCCCCCTCCACAGGTGCTGTTCTTCCCCTCAATCTTTTACACATCCTGCAGAGCTAACACCATCTGCCACTTGAGAAAAGTTCAACAAAACTTCCACAAACTGAGAGCAGAAAGGGTCTGGGCAGACAACCCTGCACAAGATGAGACCCATCATGTATCCAAGGAAGAAAATGATTACCTGGTAAACGTGGAAAGAAACAGCGTAATCCACATCTCTTATTTTTGGAGCAAGAAACGTAGCACAACTCTCATTCTAACTTGCCAGCCAGCTATTCATAGCCACAGCTTTCAAAGGACACATCCTGGATGGAGAACAATAATATTCCTTCCTACAGTGGACACAAAGTGGCAAACCCAAAATGAAATTCTACACCTGGAGACTAAGCACGAAGTGATGGCAGGCCAGCTGAGATCCATTTAGCAGCACCTGGGTGAGGGCAGCAGGCCAACCTGATACAAGAGCAACCTGGGGCAAAGTAACTAATACATAAATTAAGTAAGTGAAAGAAGGGAAGAAAGGAAAGGAACTACATACAACTCCTGATCATCAACATGTTGTCTTGGCCCCTGAGCCAATACTACAATATTTCCAACATAACCATGTTTCACAGAGTATGTCAAGAAGATTGCTGCACTGCTTATCATAGCCCTTTTCTTCTGTTTGCTCTTGTTGTGACTTATTATCGTCAATGGAAAATAAACACCAAATAATTCAGAAGTATTTTTCTGATGTACTTGGGAGGGAGGGGATCTGATTCAGATTTCAAATAACAGACACAGAACAGATCAAAACTACTTCAGTCCAGCTGCAGTACGATATGAGAAAAGCTCACGGGGGAAGACAGGCTGAGAGGCTGGTAACAGATGCATGTGTGTCACTTGTGAAAGGCAACCTGGGACAGTACTCACCAAAAGTTTACACCATAGGATGGCTTTTCATGGGCATGCCCAAAATGCATTGCGTCCTAATTCTGAGCTATAATCCATACAGGCCTGGGAGTCCAACCCCATAAACCATAGATTATAGACTGGATTAAGGCCATTTTAAAGAGATGGTGTCCAAATGACAGGATTTGGAAATCTCAGTGGAGAGCACTAGCATTACGTAGGCCTGGAGATTTATTTACTTTTTAATGTCTGCCTTCAGGCTCAAGAACAACGTGGAGCTACAAGACGAATGCCATCATGGGAGCTCCTGCACTGCTCCTGGCTCTGGATAAAGAAACACAGGGCACACTACTGTCAGATAGCTCTCATTAAATGCATTTAAAATTTACATACAGTGCTTAACTAGTATATTCAAAAACATAACTAAACCACCTCGTGGTAGTGAGGAGGACATCTATCACGATTAAAATGGAAAATAATATGTTATCCCTCTCAGCATGAGCCCTTCAGCAAGCTCTGATAACAGCCAGTGCCCTGCATCCTGCCCCCCCGGGAAAGTCACACCAACACCAAACCACATCCTGGGAGCAAGTGACCAGGCAGACAGGACGCAATGCCAACACCAACGAACTCATTTCTCTCCTTATTAGATTGCCATTTATGTACAGAATAATACTATAAGAATAACAGCAAAAGTAGAATCCCGGCCTCCCTCCTGCTCACAGAGGGACGCTGGCAAAGCGTGGCACCAGCAGCCAGAGGTGTGCAGGCCAAAAGTGGTACGAAAAATGTTTGAGGTTTTTCAGTATAAACCAATATTTACCGGTACGGAAAGTCTGCTTTTCTTCAGCAAGCTTTTAGTGGTAAATATTGGTTTAAAAGGAAAACCAGAAGCCTTAATTATATACTTGAATACTGGAATTATGTTATAGGTTTATAAGATCTGTTTTATTTCTGAGTGGTGATGCACAAAAAGGGTCAAATCCAACTGAGTTTACTCAAGGAAGCCTATCAGAAAACCTGTGAATTTCCTTGTTAGAGTACAACCAATAAAGATTGCTCCAAGAAGACCAACTGCCTGTTGAATAGCTTTAATCTGTGAGTTTATGAATTGCAGTGGAGCTAACTATTACGTTCTGCAATATTCACTATCATTTCCCCTTAGTAATGACCATGAAATTAAACCACTCCTGCACAAATGTATTTAAGAAGCATCTGAACTACATGCATGCCACAATTCAGGTATCTTGAAGAAGTTTTAGTTCTTTCAAAATTTCTGCTGAGTTACTTGTTAGGCAAATAATTGCTTTCTTTGGCCATTATACTGATGAGAGGCTGAAAAACGTTATTTAAAAACTTACTAAGAACTGATTGATCCTCACTGAACTTGAGGTCCTTGTCTGGCATCATCAGCAAATGGGAAATCTTAATTAATGCTCGGATCTTGAAGCACAGTACTTCCTGTATTCTGCCAAGTACCAATCAAACTGCCTGTAATTTATCTTTGACTTTCTATTCCAATGGTTGAGTCATATAAATGATTTTCTTCAAGTACACACTGTTTAGGAAGACCTCCCCATTCACGGCCCAGTTTTGTAGTTTTTATTCAAAAATCAGTGCTATACATTTCAATTCTTAATAAGTAGAAGGATAAAGGCTCGATGCCTTTGTGCTAAAGCCTTAGGGATCTGAAGATGAAAGTGTCTCGATAAGATGCTTATTATTTTAACTTGCTGAACCACGACAGATTCCAGCTAAGTTTCTGTAAAGGGGGAATATGAAGATGATGAATTTCGTCATGTGCTGAGATAATTACCATCTTTATTCTGATTGCTCTGCGATCACTCAGAGGCAACAGGTACCACGTGCAAACGCACGGCATTACAAAGACTTCCTTGCTGATGTCCTCACAGCCAGATCAATTCTAACTACATGAGCAGCAAGCTTTAAGTCAGCAAGCTTTCCCACTGCATTTATAATTATTACAGCTAAAACATACTTATAGAACCGCAGTATGTGATTGGAGAACGCGCTGGCATCAACCATAAGACAAAGGTCACAGGAAAGACAGCAAACATCTGCAATCAACAGCCTGCAGTAAAAGATGATGATAAATTCCTAGAAACAAACCAGCAGACCTCAGGCTTCTTCGCTGTTGCAAAAAAGATCCAATATTCACAGAGACCTCCCCCATTTTTTTTAAATGTTTTTTTTAATGCTAAGACACTTCCAGTAGTCATTACAATCAAACACCTACGATGTCTAAACTTTAAGGATTTATCTAAGAATGTATCCTCGTGCTCTTAGCATGAGAGCAAGAGTTCACTTCAAGAAAAAAAAAAACAAAAAAAAACAAGAAAAGAAAGTCTTAGTCATCTACAATAACATCAAATACAGTTTCCCAGCAGCTGTTATGACTTGTATTACAACTCTCAGATTCCCAAATGTATTTGTGCTGATGAACACGTTAAAAAGCCTCCTTGCAAAATTGTAGTTTTAGTGTTCTAGTCCATTCAATAATGAATTCTCCCTGTCTAATGTATATGCAGTTCCTGTCCATTCAAAATATGTTTTCCATCTGGATTTCCAAAGAATTAGCTCCAACCTTGTCTGTTAAAATGACAATTCTCTTTATTCATTCCGTACAGCACGCTGCCACACCTAAGGAAATGCTTGCCCTTTCCAAATGGGCCATGTCATGTGGGATTCTCCCCACAAAGATAGAGGACTGTGTGTTAACAGAGGATTTCCACCTCCTCCAAGCAGCCTGGGCACTCTCAGCCTCAAATGAGGGTTACAAAAAAGGCCTATCAACCAAACTAACAGCTTGCTTTGTCATTCCTGTATCTCAGATCTCAAAATTACGCTACCTAAGAATCTGCCCTCCCAAGGGCACTCGCTCAGAACTGTATTATTCCAAGATGCAGAATACCTGAATTTGATACACTGTTATCGCTAGCATTGTGGATTGCCAAGCTGATGTGTAACTCACATTAAAATGAAGAACTGTTGCAAAGTACACAGTAAGTGGAGGCTTCAGCAAACACAGGAGCCATAAGACTGAATGCTCACCCTAACCCATTTTAGCTTCCCAAAATAATTAACAGTGAAATACCATCTGTTTTATTATATATCTTTATCACTGTCTGAACAGCACAGCAATTCAACAAAGACACATATCCTCTGCTATGTGCCTCCATCTCCCACTAAGGCCATCTGGGCAGTGCCCATGAGTTGCGTGGCATACTTTGTCCCAGAGGTCAGAAAATGGTGTTTGTCAGTCTGATATTGACTCAGAGTTCTAAAATGAGGAAGTTTACTAAAACACCTTGGAAAAAAAAGGTTCTTTCTGGTAAACGTATTTCCTTACAAATTTTTATTACTTGCAGTTAGCCTGAAAAACTTTGCTATAATAGCCCTTAACTTCAAGAACATCCTTTATCAAAGAGAAGATCTGCTTTGTCCAGCTGCTCCTCTGGTGACAAGGTATGAGGAAATGAAATGAGCCCAACCCTACCACAGATCCCTGAAAAGCAACGCCTACAGCTTGCACACGTTGCTGTGGAAGAAACACCGAAGCATCAACCCTTCCCGGTAGGAAAAAAAAGCCAAGATTTCAAAACTGCATATAAATAAAATTACAACACAAGGATCAGGAGATTCGCAAGAAATTAAGGCATTCTCATCAAGGCCTCTAAAAAAATAAAGTTCTAACAACTCCTTCTGGGGAAGCCAAGAAAACTGAGAAAATCCTTTGCATCCTTACCATGGCACAGCTACCTCTGTACCCTCTGTGTCACATCTGCCCCCTGCCTGACCAGGAGCCATCTGGCTGCGGGCTGAGGAGCTCCATCAGAGCACTCGAGGAACCAAACCTCTCTTTTATTTTCCCTTCCACTGCTGCGAGGCTTTCAACCTCACAGCAAATTCAGTTATCAGCTGCACGCACACGCGATACCTTTCAGCTAACCGAACGATTATTTTCGCATCAGAAAGGTGCTCCGTTAGGAATCAGAAAGTATTCTGCCTGACGCAGCTTTGCTCGTCCTGAGAGCGCCGCGCCAGGCGCGCACCACAGTGCCTCACGGTGCTCTCAGGCTCTAACGAACGCAGGCTCCCTCGGAGCAGGCACCAGACAGCTCCGCCGCGAGCCGTCCCCGCTCCGCCTCTCCTCAGGTCACGAATAGCGGCAGATAAGCGGAGCCCGCCGAGCAACGGGGCGACGCGCAGGCAGAAGCCTGAAGGCGGCGGTGGGGGCCGACAGCTAAGGGGACGAGCACGCGGACCTCCGCGCGGCTCCGCTCCTTTGCAAAGAGGGACGGGGGACGCGGGAGGAATGCGCGAGCCCGCAGCGTGCCGCCCGCGCCCCTCCCGGCGGCCGCCTCAGCGGCCCCGCTCTGCGGCGGCTCTCCGGCCCGGGACGACGCGCAGCCTGCAAGGCGGAAAGGCTCCGCTCCCCGGGGATGCCGCGGACGGTGCCCGACGCCCCCCGCCCGAGCCGCCCCGCAGCCCGGGGGCCCCCGGCAGCCCCATCCCCTCACGGGAACACCCCGCACCTACCCTTTGAGCGCGTCGTGCCCGCCGCCGCCCTGCCCTCTCCTCTTGGCCCGGCTGGCCCGCAGCTCCTTGGCGCTCGTCCCCTCGGAGTGCCCGGCGGCGGCGGCGGCGCCCGCCTGGGACGCCCACAGCACGGCAACTCCCAGGGCGATCCCCAGCAGCCGCCCCCGCCACATCGCGTCCCCCGAGCCCCCGGGCTCCGAGCGGCCGCCGCCTCCTCCTCTCCGCCGCCGAAGTCCGCCGGTTCCCGCCGCGCCGCCTCCGCCGAGCTCCCCCGAAGTGAGCTGCGTGGAGAAAAGGGACGAAGGGACGTCAGGGGGGGAGCGGGCACGGCCGCCCCGAGCCCCCCGCCCCCGCCGGCCCCCGGCCAGCCCGGCGCTGCCCGCCCGCGGGAGGCGGCGGACGCGCGGGATGGCGAGGGGCCGCTCGCGGCCGCGCTCCCTCCGCCCTCCCTCGACGGACGGCGGTCTCGGGGCTCCCGCACTCGCCGCGGACCGCCCGCGGCCGCCGCCGTCGCTCTCGAAGCCGCTCCGGGGTGGAAGCGCCCGCCGGGCACCGCGGCGAGCCGGGAGCGCGGTGCCCGGCTAGGACAGGGAGCCCCGCGGTCACGGAGCCCCGCGCCCAGCCCGCCCGCCCCGAGAGAGCCCGCTGCGAGGGGCGCGCACCCGCTCGAGCCGCCGCCGCCGGCTGCCGTTCCCGCTGCTGTTCCAGCTGCGGCCGCTGCACCCACCGCTACTCCAGCTGCGGCTCCAGCTGCCCCCTCCCTCCCTCCCTCCTCCTCCTTTTTCCCCTCCTCTCTCTCCCCCCTCCTCTTCAAGTATCGCCCGCGCACCGCTTTCTCGCGAGAGAGAGGTGAATAAAAATGTCCCCCCACCCCCGAACCGCCACCCCAGGGGCTCCGGGGCTTGGAGGCGGCCGTGCTGTGCGCCGGCGGCAGGAGAGCCCCTGGCAGGAGGGCACCTGCGCCCCGACGGACCCCAGCCCGCAGGCGGTGCTGCCCGGAGCCGGGGCTCGGCCGCTGCCCGCTGCCGTCACCCCACCGGTCCCGAGAGAGGGAGGCAGCAGCGGGAGCTCGGTCACGTTAATCTGCCTACAGAGATGAGGGGGACTGCTGCAGCTCTGTCTAAAATAGAGACAAGTCCTAAAGGTACAACCTTATGCATCCAGTTAGCAGCGTTCAGAAAGTAAAACATAGCATCTCTACTTCCCTTATAAGGAAAAACAGCAGCGAGGGGATCTTCACCTTCGAGGATCCTGCATAGCTGACAATGCACTGTCTTTTGCTTAGCATGGCAGGGGTAGGGACCCATTGCTTTGAAAGCCCTGGGGCAAAAGCGGGAAAGAGCAAGAGTCCAAGTTTGGCGCTCGTGCGTCAGTACACTAACAGAGTGGCTCCATTTAAATGACAGAAACAAAAACTAAGTGGAAAATCTTAATGCTATAGATCCGGTGTTGCTTTATTCCACTCATAGAAGCAGTGGCTTTGATAGATTTTATCAGCATTATCATCTATGCCCAGGAGCAGTAGGGCAGTTCTGACACTGCTTTATAGGAAAGCTGAGTTAAGGGCAAGAGAAGCACAGTGAATACTTTTGTGAATCATTGTGCATCTTACAACATTGCATTTCTTGATTCGTAGTCTCCAGCAGTTGTTCTTCAGCAAAATGAAAGATGAACTCCTCAAAGTGGAAGTTGCACTCTCCACCCCTGGCAGAGGCAATTCGCATACAAGGATGACATGGATCAACTGTCAGTGGTGGAAAACAAACACATTCAATGTGGCCCATGCTAGAATCAACACAACCCATACAATCTGAACTGTTAGCACAGAGCCAGGGGAATGATGAGTCTGCACCAAGGGATGCCCATTGGAAATAAAACATTAACAGGATGGAAGGGGTAACAAGAAAACTCCATAAATTAACTTCCAGAATTCCACAAGAGATGTTTTTCTGTTTTCAAAATTGCACTCAGCTCCTAACGCTAATGGGGAGTTGCTAACCATGCTGTGGCCCTGAATTTACTGATGTCAATGAAAGCTCTTCTCCAACTCACAGAACTGTGAATTGGAAGGGACTTTTAAAGGCCCTCCAGTCCAACTCCCCTGTGCTGAACAGGGACAGCCACAGCTCGATCAGCAGACTTCAGCTCAGTACTTACAAAACCAAAAAAACTCAAGCCGTGACCCAGCCCTAATCACTAACATATCTGTAGCTTTCTCAGGGCAAGAGAGCACATCGTACATGCTCCTAATTCTGCACAGACAGCTCCAGAACGACTGCATGCCTCGTCCTTATCAAGGAAAGAAATCCCATCCTGCAGTTTGTGCTTCTGGGGAATCTGTTTGTTTTGTCGCTGGCATGCTCTGCTGAGGCTGACTTAGAAATCTCAACAAACCCACCGCCACCATGGAATGTAAGAAACTGCAATTCTGAATGAAACATCTGGGGGGTGTTGGTTAATAGTCAGAACTCAGTCCCAGGTTAGATTCTCCAATGAGTAGATACCTTTCAGAACTAAGCTCTTCCAACATATAGAGAAAAGACAAAATCAGCAAAAGCAACCATCGTGGACTGAGAATAACTGATATTTATGCATTCAGCTGCTCTTCACTAACTAGTATTTCGGCAGATATAGCTCAGCAACAGCACACCTGCCAAGCCACTGCCAAAGGTAATGCTGAGTGTGCTGCTGGTGCAATGTCTTAGGGAAAAAAGGCCCATGTCAGACTCGCTGGTACGAGGCTGTTTGCAGCTTAAGTATGACGAGGAAATAAAATGATAGATGCTATTTTAAATAAGATGTTTAAATCTCCTTTTATAGTATTATTTGTTTTACATATATATATAGCACACGTGCAATATCCTTCTAAACATTCACAGAAGCATATAAGCTACTACAGGAAGTGCTGTAGCTGCACGTGCTTGGCACTGTAACAACATTCAAAGCATTCTGGCTGATTTTTATCATAAAGGACATTGGCAGTCATTTGATTTTGGCCATTCTGGTCTCACTGATTAACGTGGTAACAGGAAAACACAGGTACAGTATAGACACACGGTGACATAATAGGAGATACTGACAAAAGAAAGAAGTAATGCTGCTCAGAGCATAGCTGTTCAGTGTGTGAACAGGCCCGAGACAGGAACAACCCAAACCCTGCACCACTGTTTTGTAGCCTGTACAGAATATTACTGATTTGTAGTCTGCATCACAGAAATGTGAGGGAGTTCAGTAAATCTCAAATGTTCATTTTGCTGCTACAATCAATATGGATAAATAGGAATTTGACATTTCATGCTTTTTTCCATGTCAGCCTACCACAAAAGGATTTCATAGAGCAGGTATTTTCAAGCCAACCTTATTAAAGTGACAATGTAACACTGTGCAAAGGATTTTGCATTTCTTTAGCAGGAGAAAGTAAAATTCATTTAAAATAGCAGACCAGGCGTTAGGAGCTCTTGTTGCAGTTCAGAAATCTCAGAGGTGCACAACATTGACATGCAGTTCTCTTCCTTCACCTACCTGCATGTACAATGAAATCTGACCATCTACTTCATGAAGACAGAAGGTCAATATCTTCAAACCACACCATTGCAAAAAATAAAATGCTGTTAGATATTTACCAGTTATGTTTATAGAATGTACCTGCAAGCAAGTGTAAGTTATAACAGGAATTTTGGTTTATTATCTATTCTAATGTTGTTTGCAGCATGCTCAGTTACAACAACTTCAATTTTCTAGATGAAGAAAGAAAAAATGTCTACCCTATACACCAGGCTAAGGGGATGATTATCTCATATCTTCGAGGACAGTTAATGATGTATTATTTGGTATCTTGCATGGCTGCAGAAATATGGATTACACTATATGAAGTAATGTTACATGATATGTGGGCTGTCCGTTAATTAATCTAGTGAAATATGCAGCACATCATCAACTTGTGATGTGTCATTTTAAATAATATGTTTATATACTAGAAGTATTTAAATTATTCACAGCTTTAAAATAGTGCCAACCTGGGTTCTTCAACCACTAGAAAAATACACTGTCACAGGCAAAAGATTTACAGCAGCTTCTGCCCTTTGCTGCTAAGCAGAGTTATGAATAAGGGTTATCCACACACTTTCCTACAAGCACTTGAGTATTTTCAAACGTTTTGGACTTTGAAGAACATCCACACAAATGGATTTCTATTCAGCCTCCAAAGTACTTGTACACTCACAAGTTTCATTCAAGAAAACAAAGCAGTCATTCTGATGATCCAGTTGATCACTGGCCCTAATGGCAAAAAGCTGAACGCTTAGATTAACTGGGGTCGAATCCAGAACTGAGAGATGCTGAGAACAAAGCATACAGCATTATGGTTATGTGCCTAGAGGGATTTGACATCACACATAATCAACTGCTTATTCGAAACGCCGATTCTTCCAGCTGATTGTCAGTTACAGTCCCAGAGGATCTGATAGCATTTCTTGGAGGTTGAGGGTGGTATGGATTACGACTAGAGCCCAAAAGCAGGGGAGAATAATCATAGTTATATGAATTATATCAGGGAATGAAGACAGACCATCTTTGTATCCCAGCTGATACCCAACTGCAGTGATCCAAAATATTTACATAGCAACTCCCCCCCACCCCCCTGAACACACACACGCCCTTTAAAACAAATCAGGTGCATGCCTCTAATAAAAGATACATAGCAAGCCACGCCACAGGGCACTGCCTCATGCTTATCAGCATCACAGATAGAAACACTTCATTCCATACAGTGACTGAATTATTCACAGATGTACCTGTTCATCCTGCTATTCTATCTTCATAAAACCAGAGAACTGAAGTTTTTGGTGCCAGTTTTCTGTGTCCAGCAGCAGTGCTGTGAAACACCATCCTTCCCCTTTCCTGCCCTTCAGTGAGCTGGCCCTTTTCATGTCAGGCAAACATTCCTCCCTCTCCTTCTATAGGATGCTTATAAGAATTTACATATTCATTAGACATTTATATTGGTTTGAACATTTGCAAAATATATGTATACATATATGTATATATCTTACTGCGTGGAAGTACTATGGTAGGGTTGGGAATTTATTTCAATTCTATGAATTCTTGTAGTATTTTTTAGATCTGTAAACTTACCCACATGAGGAAAAGTAAGTAATGTCCATTGTACATATTTCTTAATAAAGAAAGCCTTGATTAAGCCAATGCAAACAAATACTGTGGGAAAATTGTGGTGTGCATTTTTTTTTTTTAAGGTACATTACAAGCACAAAGAGTGATTACATCCAGACAAAAGTTGAGACCAATTAACTGGTTCAAATCTAAATTATAAAAAAAAGTGACAAAGTAAATTATCGGCCATTTTTCTTAATGCTTCTTGGTTCGATTAGCTGTGCTAATTAGCTGTGAAATCCATTAATGATAGCTCGGGGGGGGAGAATTTCACTCAAGACTTCTATTTTTACAAAATAAATAAGTAAGAGGTTTACTCTGTTAACTTAGTTCATAATGGAGGAGTAAATCCAATCCCACGTCAGAATGTAAACTCATAATTTGATAGACTGTGTGAGGTGCTGGGATAACATCTCAGTAGTACTATGAGAACTGAAGGAAAGGCACTTCTAGTGCAGACACTGGGGGTCTGTGTACCACTGGAGAAATTCTGGCTTTTTACCTCAGCTGTATCTCAGGTAAGCATAAAGCTACTAATTTCATACAGGTTTGGTACATCTCTCTCCTATTTATGTGTGTGGAACAGTTTTAGTACAGAAATCATCATCTTAAAGAAAAAAATGCATTTGATTTACAAGAGCAAGGCACACTTGGTATAACCCCACCAAAATTTGGAGAATTCAAAGAATGAATGGACTTGCCGCCACAAAGCTCTGAAGGAAATGGATGGCCTTACTCTGCTAAAACACTGGGACTTTAAGTATCAGTGACAAAGAAATCACAGGGAGACCAGAAATGCCCTAATGCACACACATTTTTTTCTCAGTACTGCTTTAAGGAATTTTCGGTACACATTCACAGATATTTTCTTTCTAAAACCGCATTTTAAATCAACCTTCACCTAATAAGAGCGACCCTGTTATACTACAAGTCCTTATACTGAAGACATATGAGATCACATTAACAGCTATTCACGTGCCCTGAAAAAAGGCTAAGTGAACTGGAAGAAAACCTACGATTCCTATTCTGTCTTCCAGGAAGGGGAAGCACAATCTGGTTTTGTAAGACTAGTGCTGAATAGAAATACAACCGAAATACAGAGGAAAAAATATAATTAAAAAAAAATCTTGGCTCAATACAGCGCACACTGACATACATTCAATTCTACACATAGAAATTTTAAATAGCAATTGTTTCTTTGATTTAAATATGTAACAGCCTTAGTGCAAGCAGAAGAAATATACATTCTTGTTCTGTCAGCTATAACTCTGTCAAATTTAATGGGAATTTTGCCAGAGTAACAGTTGCAAGACTACTTCCCTTAATCTTACATTTGTCCCAGGTGACCTTTTAAATCCCACCTGTAAGCACAGAAGTAAAGTGAAAGAAATTTCATGGCTTAGCATGAAATGTCAACTGCTGGGTGATTTTCCAGGCTAAGGCATTGAGAAAACGGATACAACTTTTTATGAGAATTAGTTCATTCCAAGTGGGTGGAAATCAGTAACTAGCCTCTTCTTGTAGATCTCATTTATTCAGAACTCCCTACTGACTCAAACAAAGACAGCTGAATCAGGCCCTACATTCCTTCAGACATTGTGTCAGCAAGGGATTGGGTGTCTCTGCCTCTGTTTTCCATCCCAGTGTTCCTCTAGCTATGAGATGTCTCAGTTGATAGGGAGTTTCCCCATGATGCAGTTGAAATAATAAAATAGGTAATAGGAGACCAGGGATTAGAGTCCGAACCCACCACATGTCATATTTGAGAAATAATGCTATGATAGCATTGCATATGGACTTTGTGCAGAATCAAACACAAATTTATGTTGTGGAGCTCATCTGGTACCAACGTATGAGCAGTGTGTTCAGGCCTAACCCAGCAGATTCCTCAGGCAATTCCTCAGCCTCTCTGGGACAACGTATTGCAGTGTTTGAGGACTCTCATTGTTGTGAATTTTTCCCAGTGCTCAATAGGAGTTTCTATTGTTAAAACTTGTGCCTGTTGTTTCTTATCTTCTCACTGCTCGCCACTCAGAAGAGTCGAGCTCTTTCTCCTCTGAAAACTGCACTGACATCCTCCTTAACCTGCCCCCAGAGGTCACTTCTTTAGCTCCTAACCATCCGTCTCCCAAATGCCAAGAGGGGAAAAAATCACTTCTCTCCACTGCCTGGTTCCTGCTAACACTCCTGTCTGCAGTTGGTCTTCACTGCAAGGGCACACTGCTGACTCACGTATGATAGTGATTAGTCTCCAGCCAGTGAAAAGTTCAGTACAGCTCTGCTCTGCTCTTTCCTTTGTTCAGTAACTTTCCAAAGGCTGACTTCATTTCCTCAGCTTTTCTAGATACCAGTCAACTCAGTGAGACAACCTCATCTGGAGTCTGGGACTTCTTACTGGACATAAAATTATTCTGGGACATTTTTTCCTCCATCCTGTCTGTCTACAGTGCTAAAACTTACTTACCGACACTCAGCGCGGGGGCTGTTTTACCAGGCTCATAAAGCATCAGCAGGCGGCCCTCATTGTCTCAAAATGCCTGTCAGCTGCAAGGTTCTTTATACACCACACTGGATAGAACATAATCCAATTATTAGCACATACTTCCTGAATGTACTGCGTATCAAGCTGCAGTACTGCTACACGGCTACATTCATCCCACAGAAGTCAATATGAAACTTCCTATTACCTTTAAAACTATTTCATCTTGCTACTAGTCCATTCCCATTTATGTACTGGCTCAGCTGCAACAGGCTGATTGTGTTCTAAAACAAGTAGCTACAAAGCATATAAAGCAAATAAATCAGGTTGCATTTCATTTTAAGGAAACATAGGAAACAGTCATTGCAGTTAAGTCAAAACCATATAATTTTTACAATTAACCAAATAAAGTTAAGGAAACCATTTGAGTAGGTAGTTGCAATAGATTCCAAATACTGCAGCTCTAATTGGGAACAAGATGGGACACAGGAGGAAACCTTTGCATGCTTTTGAAACCCCTTTTAGGGTTTCAAAAACCCGTAGGATTAAAATATATGGATAATTTAAAATTCATTTTTTAGAGCTCCTGAACTGTGAATAAATTGTACTTGTGTTTCTAGTATAAATTACTCAGACATAAGTAGAAGAAGAGCTTCTAACAACAAATACATTTAAACCTTATTTTGTTTGTCCTCTGAAAATCAGTATTACTGTGGAGGACAGAGAGGAGTTCAGAAGAGACTGCACTACTGCATTTTTTATTTTTATTTTTTTTAGAGGGACAGGTTTCTGACATTGGAAGTTTTAAATAAAAATGCTGAAAATCATTTCTAGCGATGTGAAATCCTTCCCACACCAACAAAAACACCACATAACTTCAGAAAAACAAGAACAGAAGTCACACAGGCACACGGTCAAGTAGAGGAAATGTCATCTGACACCCATAAGGGAGAGCCAAGGAAAAGTACTTATGGGTGGGAGGCGCTTGGGAAAATGGGGGCCTATATCTATCCATCTATAGATACATGGATACATGGTAAGGCTGACTTTTCCCATTCCAGTTTGTCACTAAAAGGAAGGAAGTCTAATTTTATGGATAAAACGGTGGGTGGTGTAAATAAGGAGATTCAAGCTGCCTTTTCAAGATAAGTTAATCTTCCAGAGACTCCAGTCTGGACGCATATTATGATAAACTATTGGGAAAACAGAGTTTCTCTGCACTGCAGTGAACTGGAGAAGCTTCATTTGGCAGTACAAGCTTAGTCCAAAGCCTGAGATCATTTTTTTCTCCTTCATTTATTTCAGTGGACTTCAGAACATGCCCTTACTGCAATGTTGTGAGTGCGATTCCATCAGTTAAACTTAGATAAAGCAATGGAGTTCCTGACAACAGCATTACATGGATTCTGATGCATTACGGAGAACTGGAAACAATTCCTTTCATACAGTTGGCTATGATGCCTTTCCTCCTTTTCAGAACATGCAGTCATTACCATTATTTGGCTTATAGATGAGGCTTTTTACTTATGTGGCTGAGTTTTTGTCACTAACAGTGAAAGAGCAACAAGTTCTTGCAGTTTTGCTGGCTAAATATTCAGATAATGCATGATGAAAATAAATCTTTGCAACGTTGTGTGAAACAATAAATCAACACTTTTTGAATTTACTCCAACTCATAAAAACCAAGTCTTCAGAATTCACATACATATCATGCTCTAATACACACGTTCAACAGTAACAAATTCAGAGCTTTATGTGTTATAAAAACAACTGCGCTGTTGTATCAGCTCAATGGAACCCTGACATGCATATGTGCTGATGAAAGATCATTCTCCATGGGAGGCTGGCAAAACTTGTTTTTCTAAGGGAATCTCAGCATCTGAAATATTTTCAAGAAAGGACTACAATTGATGAGTGAATCCCATGGCATGAAAAAGATTAGCTCTATCCTTAACCAAGTAACATTCTGCAGAAGACAGCTCTTCTGGCGTATCTGGGCCTATTTCTGTGTTCTCTTAACTCTAACAGAGAAGGAAGAAAACCTAAGTAACATCTTCCACTTGTGTTGAATGCAGGCGGGATTGAGCCCAGGCAGATGCTAGGAACTACAACAACGCATTAATTCAGGAGTAAAAAGCACACTGACCTAAAAGGCATAATCTGTAGGAAGGGGGCATGAACTGTTGGGGGTTGGATGTTTTATAGATGTCCCTTCCAAACTCAAACATTCTGTGAATCTGGTAGCAATTCATTTACTAAATCTAAGTCTGCCCAAAATAAATAGGAACCCGCTTTACCTCAACATCTACCTGACAAGTGGATTCTTAGCCAAGATGAGACCTTCTTGAACTACTAAAAAGATTTGGAGAAGGCGACTGAGCACTAGAACAGGTTACATGGATAGGCTGTGGAGTCTCTTCCCTTGGAGATATTCAAAACCCTGTAAAACTGACTCTGGCTGGTCCTGCTTGAGCAGAGGTTGGACCAGATGACCTCCAGATCTACCACACAAACTCAATCATTCTGTGATCTGACAAGTAGGGTTATAGGGATAATGAATTTCTTCCAACCATTTCTTCTTTGATACTTCTACTATGGCACAGTAGATTTTCTCTCCTTTGGAGACCTGGAGTCTTTGAATCTGAATCCACACTGACCAAGATCCCACTTCCCCCTAAGCACAGAGACACAAAGTTCTACTTAGACTCACATACTAAATTGCAGAGCTCTTAAATGACCTCATTTGCTTTTTGCAGGAGGGTAACTGGGGCATACACATTCCTGAAGTTGAAAGCCTATGGAACTCCTGCATGGATTTGATGCAGAGAGCTGCAGAGAAGAGTAAAATCAACACCAACTATCAAGCCCAAGTGCCCACATTGCAATGTTGGTGACACAGCTGGGACATGCCCCCTTAAACCCCACAGGATTGCCAAGTGTCAGACAGGACACCCCACGTGGCAGTGGATCTCTATGCAGGCCTATGAAGATCCCTAGGCAGAGCCTGATAGCTCTTCTGAGTAAAAAAACCCTCTCCATCAGCTGCCTGCTGTGCGGTTTCTACAGCTAAAGAGATGACTTTGTCACAATACATATCTTACCTGCTTCCACATGTGTACATGTGATTGATTTTGATCTTGTTTGACTGTTGACTCTGCTGTTCAAGAGGAGAGTTGAGAACAAGTTAAACTCTTTGGCTGATGAACTGATCAAAGGGATTGCTCAGACATACAAAATGATAAGTAGAGTCAAAGCCTCCACTGGCTCAGTTCCTGTTTATTAGAACTATCTGTTAATGACCTAAAAGGGAACAACATTGAGAAATATAGGAAATAGTTTCCCCAGCTATTGGTTGTTACAACACGCGTCACTGACAGGCAAAGCATCTCTTGCAAGCACGGAGCAGGAAGACAAAAGTTAATTTTTATGACGGATTTTACTTTTCAGATTTGGTTTCCTTCCAGCTTGGAAGGAAACTGAGATATTTAAGTTTTCCACAAAAGAAAAATCCTGGAGGAAAATTTTAAAAAGAAAGCCAGGTTTGTATCTCCTGTACTGTATCATTTTGAATTTGTCTTTTTTGAAGTTGTAAATGTTACAAGACTGATTTAAAACAAGAAGTTTCACTCACATAGTAGTAAAATGTGTTCGTGCTTGGAATGCTTCTGTTGTTTTTTTTACTAGCTAAGTACGAAGACAAATACAGATTTGTGATGTATTTCAAGATAACTTTATTTTCTACTTGTAAATAACCTTTTCTTTATCGACTCTATGCCCTTCTTGTTTCCCTTTCTTTTCTTCCAAATCATATTCCAAGAAAAGAGTTCCAAACAGATCGTTTGAAAAGAGCAGCTAGCTTCTGAAGAGCAAATTCTCTATGTACATTTTTCTTAATAAATTTCTGAGCAGAAAAAGGAGAAAGGAGTCAAGCATCTTTTGTTCTCCAAGCATACTGTAATAGCAACTCATTTCCAAGCCTTTAAAACATAGACCCTAGAACACAAAGACAAATTTGGCAAAAATGTAACTGCTGCTTAACGAAGCCCATGCTGCATACCTCCGTACTGTTGATTACAAAATCAGTAATATGAGTAAAGAGCCAGGGGGATTATTGAAAAGTAGCAGTTCCCATTCTGATCCTGCACGTTCTCATCTGTTTCCCAGCTAGTGAAGCTGCATCCTACACAAAGTGGCCAATTGGCAAGCTTAAAAGGCAGATCCCAGTCATTCAACAGCCTCTGTATGTCCCACAGCTTGCAGAGGCTCAACTGACACTAGGTGCACAATAAAACTGCCATATCTCACAGAACAAAAATAGAGCTCTACAGATTGATTAGTTTCTGCTGATGTTTCTACATCCTTGGTTGCAGTTTGAGTCACTAACGTTGAAACTAAAGTCCCTTTGAAGCAGTTTTGAAGGCATGTGGAAAAAAATGGCTTAGTACACAGCTTTAAGATTTTTTAATGCATGTTGATTTTAAAGCTGTGGGTGCAGACTGGGTTTTAATAGAGTCAACATAAAAAGAACAGTTTAGTTTAGAGAGTTGCACTGGCAAGTGCCTGGTTTCACTGCAGGAAGAGATAACGAGCAGAGTAATGAGTAGTTAACAGTAGACTTTTTTTTTAATAGATTATTAACATCATCCTTAAATCTATTGTGATTAGGTGTTATATAAAGTATATATGGTATAAGACCACTAGAGGGGAGTAAAGTAATTTAAAAGTGAATATTTCCTCTATTCAGTTTTGCTGTATAAATTGCATTTGCACATGCTAATTAACAGCTATAGTGAAACTAGAGTATTAAAGAATTGCATTTGCTTAACATTCTAAAGCAAAGTTGATTAGATAATTACAGTACTTCTGTACCATTGTCTTCTCTCACTAGGCTGCAGGCTTGACAGGGAACATTCATCATCTGGATGAAGCCAGAACACCAGGGATGGCATCCAGCCAGAACATTTGGCAACAAACATGAATTTCTTTACTTGTATTCAGATTTACAAAAACGTATCATTACATGATGGAAACAGACTTATTTTATCAAGTGTTAAAAAGCTTGCTTGGTAGGTAAGCATATACAAGAGGCAGGAAAACAAGATTCTTTGTTCTCGCATAGATCACTGCTCCAACTCTGCACAACACTGAAATATTTGCCCAAGCAATGAGAACAGAGAGAAAACTATGATTAATTTGGAAGTTGAAGTACTCTGCAACAGAATGCTGGGTGAAATCTCACTGCAGCTGCAAGTAATGTGCTCCTGTATCACTGCCAGGTTACCATCGTCTCCATTGTAACCCATCTACACTGTGGGAGACAAGACTGTGCAGTGAATCTGCACAAAAGAACAAACATTTAAAATAAATTTCAATGGGAAATCTTAGCAACTCCCACAGAACAAAAGGAAACATGAGAACAGAGTTCCAAGAGTAGAAGAATGGCTTTGACAGCATATTTTAAGGATGAATGACTGAAACATATATATGTGTCTGTGTATCTGAATACTACTGGGAAGTATACCCAGCTTGAGATTTTATGGGAAAAGAGGCACTATATGGTAGTAAGTAGATCCCCAAGCTTCAGGGGGAAGTACCAGCTTACCAACTGAAAAGTAAAAAAAGAGATGAGGGCTGCAATGAGATATAAAATTCCAGAGGTGCTAAAGAGACCCTGGAAACACAAGCCATAGTTTTCCTTTGTGGAATATCCAGAGATTTCACTTATTGAACGTCGACTTAATCATAGCAATCTGAGAATGCATCCATAATCACAGATGGGTGTTCTACAAACACTGTAGTAACTCTGCAGAGGAACTGACCAAGAGTTGAACCAGTCTGAAAACTGTCAAGCATGGTTGGGCCAACACTGAGTCCAACATTTTTCCCCATTTACAATTTGTGGTCCTTCAGACTCCTCCTACATAAGCATGCAATAACAGACCTATGTATCTTAAAAGACATCTTATACCAGAAAGATTAATAGAAGCAGTGTTTGTTATCAGTCTCCTCAATTTTCTTTCATTTAACTGTTTTTTAAACATGCAGATAAAAGAAATCCCTATTCCACATCCGTGGTATGCTGCAGAAGTAGTAACGGGCTTAAAGTAAAGAAGAGCAGCTCAGGTAAGACACAAAGAGAGTGGAGAATTAGATTTCAAGCATTAAGAATAATGATACTGAAAAGGATTCGTCTGGGTAGCTGTACAGTCTCCATCACTGGAGTTCTTGCACAACATAATGGACAAACAACCATTAGGACTGACATAAGCAGAGCTGACTGCACTGTGGCAGGAAAAAGAATGGCACGTCTTCTTTAGAAAGCTAAAGGTAGAGAAGATCTGTGGTATTACATAATAGTAATTCATGAATATCACATATGAATCAGATAAGAAAAATAGTATCTGTCACTCTGGTGAAGAAGTTGATGACAAATAAATATTCCCTCACTGGTGGAACAACAGGACAGAGGGGAAAACATTCTTAAAAACAACATGATCTTCAAGCAGAGAAAAAAAGAGTCCATGCAGAGCCAAAGGGAAACAGTAGCTAAGATTAAAATTGATGAAGAAAAAAAAAAAAGAGGCTGAGTGCAAAGGCAAATAAAACAGGCCAATGTAATGACAGACTTTTTTTTTTTTTTTAAAGAAAGGACAAGGGGATAAATTAGACTAGAACAGATCACAAATGAAAGAACTACAAAAGCATAGTAAAGTCATCAAGTATTTAAAAGAAAAGTAACTTAGAGTTAAAGCTCAGTCCTACAATTTAAGAGACCTGTTTTTACATTCCAGGCTTCTGAATTTACTTAAAAAGTACCTCACCTCTCACAGCAGCCTCAGTTCCAGCTCATGACTATTCTTCTGCACAGGAACTTGCTGTGGTGGGAGACAAGGTTTCAAATGTGCACATATGACCACAAAAAACAAAGAATGTGGGAATTCAAGTCTTGTTATTGCTAAACCTATTCTGAAGCATTTTCATTGATAGCTACAGATGTTGCTCAAAGATGCCACTGTAGAGATGAGATAAAACACTGAATATGTATGAGTTACAGACAAATGCAGTTATCCAGCATCCCTGTTATAAATATCACATAAATACTTTTTTCTTGTATTTGATTATGGAGTGAGATCCCACGGCAATGAGAACTGCATAGCTGACAGCTCTAGAGAAAGGCAGTGGTGCAGCAGGTCCCAGCCACCAGGAGGAAAGCAGGGGGCAGTTATTTCAGGAAGCACATTTAACCACGCAAAAGATGAGCAAGATTTATATAAGTGATGGATTCTAATTAGCATCTAAATTGAGTATGAAAAAATGCATCTTGGAAATAGCTATTCATCTGGTATTTTAGTATGAAGTTGAGTGACATATTTACAAACAGGTTATTCTAAGAAAGAATGTACAAACATAGTACAACTGCTAGATAAATCACCTCAAGAAAATACAAAGAACACAAACACAGCAGCACGAACAAAGTACCACTGCACCATGCCACTTTGGGGATGAAAGTATTAAACAGGGCTTGAGGAAAATAGAGCTGAACTGCAACATCACTGGAACAAAACCAGAACTCTGGCTACCATACAATATATGCAGTATTAAAACAAGGAGCCATCTGAATGAAAAAGGCATAACAGCACATGAAGAATTCTTGAACAAAACAGGTAAGTCATTTCAGAGTCATTTTGTGAAAACATGCAGCCAATTTATTTTAAGATATTTGTGGCTATGCATAATTGAGCCAAAAGTAACAAGTGCTACCACATATATTACACAATGGTACATCTCCCAATCCTAAAGCTGTATGCTGTTCAAATTCAGGAGTTGTCACATCCTATGCTAACTTGTCGTTGCTTCTTTTTTCCTATGGATGTCAGGAGAAGGACCAAGCAACGCTGATTCTTAGGCTAAGTATCTCCTTGTTCCTGCAACATTACTCACCAGGGAATGATTGGTGCTGCTGGAGTATGGAGCTTCACTTCAGGCCTCTGGAGTTGATTTTCCTTATGGAAAAATTAAAATTCCATCAGCAGCCTCAAAATGCTCTGGAGATACACAGCAAGTTGAGCAAGGTTTCAACTGATTGTTGTAATCTACATCTGTATTCTCACACATCCATTGATGTTTAGTCCACTCGTGTGGCACAGAGCTAGGATGTGATAAAAATAAAACAGCAACCATCTAGACTTAAACATTACCCTCTTAGTAGCAGTGATTAGAACAATTTTTCTTTCCCCTCCTTCCTCTTTCATCAATCTGCTTAACGTCTTCTACCCGGTCCCACAAGACAGAATGAACACATGTAGGAGAACCTTTCCTTACAACACATTAAGGAGCATCCTGAAGAAACCACCACCTGCTTTCCTCCTGCTGGCTGGGACTTGCTGCACCTTCACCTTTCTCCAGAGCAGTCAGTAACACAGATCTGTTCCCATCACTGTGGGACCTCAGCTCCCAAGAGAAACATGTACAAAATATTAACTGCTCAAACCTTTAGTGCGAGTGGGGTCACCAAGTATTTTGTCCGGCTCCAAAATCACAGAACATGTTTACTTCTGCAGATGCATACTTTCTTCATCCAGCAAACATTTCTGAACTAGCCCAAGGAATAGGTTACTATGATTAATTGACTTAAACACCTGTTCAAGTACCACTTAAACGGGAATAAACATACTTCTTTTTTTGCCTTCTGCTTGTGTGGGGGAAATGTTTGAACAAACCAAAAAAGCCACTCAGTATTGAAAAAAGAACCTCCCCATAGGTTTAAAGGGCAACCAGAAAAAACTTTCACCCTGCACGCAAGGCCACAGTCATTTCCTCAGCTTAGAGATGGGAATTTGGACCTCAAACAACCACAGCTCATGTTTGTGTAGGCACAAGCCATCTCTCGTGGCCTCATTTCGCTCCCACTGACGATGACAAACCCCTCCTTCACCAAAGGGGAAGTGGGGCTGCATTTATGGGCAACATTAAAGGTCACCAAGAAATTTAGAGCTCTCATTTGACCACCTGACCAAGCCTCCAGTCACAAAACAGCCTTGCCGACCAAGAACCATAACGCATTCTGCCATTTCAGGCCAGCTGGCCTGAAATACAAGCAGCACATTTTTGTAAAGGAAGCTAAACACATTTTTCTCCCTAAGATTCCTCCTGGATCTTACACTCTTTTCCTCTTAAAGGAAAAAGTAAACAGAAATCTATCAGTTGAGCACACATGAGTCATGCAGCAGTGTCACTGAGTGACATTGGTCATGTAATGGACTCAATAAAACAGTTTTTCTCCATTTCTTTTAGTCTTAGTATTTTACTCCTTTTAAACCAGGAACTGCTGATGAAATATGCTCTTGGTTGTTAGCAGCTGTAGCTCTTTTTGTATTGAAGATATTTCCATTGCCTTTGATAAATTATCTCCAAGGAATAACAATGTTGTCTACAGTACAAAAGGACTCTATGTAAGGATGCTCTGCAAAGTATGCATCACTACAAAAATCTCCTGAATTTTTATTCCTAATACGAATATTTGAAGTTTCTGTTTCAGTCTGCATTGTATCAAATTATTGTTTCAAGTCACATAATACACATTTCTGAACATCATTCATCATTAGTTTCTCCAGTAATATTTTCACCACAAGATTTGCTTTCCACATGGTTTGCCCTAGTTTGAGACAGACAATAATTTTGTCAGTACTCTTCTCTAGTAGGCAGGTCAGAATTTAACAGCAGAGCTAGAAAAGGAGGGAAGGAAACAGAAGGAATGAAGGAAATGTTAACAATGGAAGAAAAAAACAAAAGCAGATGCAGGTTGAGCTTTTTTAAATAATACACCTGCATTTTCATCATAGAATCACGTGAGCTGGAAAGAACTTTTAAAGACAACTAGTCCAACTCCCCCACAATGAAAAGGTGCACCCACAGCTAGATCAGGTGCTCGGAGTCCAGTCCCGTCTGACCCTGAGTGTCTCCAAGCATGGGGAACCACCACCTCTCAGGACAACCTGCTTCGGTGCTTCATTACCCTTACTGTAAAATAACTTGTTCCTTATACACAGTCTAAATCTCTCTTTCAGTTTGAAGCCATTTCTCCTTGTCCTATCACAACAGACCCAGCTAAAGAGCCTGTCCCTTTCTTTCTTATGTCCTCCCCTGTTGATACTAAAAGGCTGCTATCAGGTCCACCAAGAATTGTCTTTTCTCCAGGCTGAACTCTCAGCCTGTCCTCACACAGGAGGTGTACCATCTTTAGGATCATTTTTGTGGCCCTCCTCCTGATGCCCTTTAACAGGCCCCCACTTCTCCTGTACTGAGGACTCCACATCTAGATGCAGTACTCCAGATATGGTCCCACCAGTGCAAAGTAGAGGGGCAGAATCACCATCCTTAACCAGCTGGCCACACTTCCTTTGATGCAGTCCAGGATATGTTTAGTTTTCTGGGCTGTGAGGTTATGTTGCTCTCATATCTAGCTTACCATCCACCAGTACCTGTAAGTCCTTTTCCTTAAGGCTGTCTCAATCTTTTCATCCCTTGTATTGATAGAGGGAGTTGCTGCAACCATATTTGCACTTTGATTTGTCGAATTTCATGACACTCACCTTGGGCCCACTGCTCAAGACTGTCTAGGTCTCTCTGGATGGCACCCCATCCCTCAGGCATGTTGGCTGCACCACACAGCACAATGTCATCCACAAACTAGCTGAAGGAGCATTCAATCCTATTGTCAGCGTCACTGATGAAAATATTAACAGCACTGGTCTCAGTACTGAGCCCATGAAGGACTCATCACTGATTTCAATCCAGACACTGAGCCATTAGTCATCACTTTCTGGGTGCAATTTTGCAACTAGTTTCATGTTCATTGGGCAGTCCAGCCACCAAATCCTTATCTTTCCAATTTGGAAAGGACATTGTGAGGGACAGTGTTCAAGGCCTTAAGTGAAGGTAGATGGTATCAGTGACTTTTTCCTTGACCACTGATGCAGTTATGCCATCACAGAAGGCCACTAGGTTGACCAGACAGGACTTGCCATTGGTGAAGCCATGCAAGTTTGCTGGCAGCATTCATTATTTTCTTTTCAGCTCTACTGATAACCACAGAACATGAAAAAAATTAAAGATGTTCAGACTCTGAATTTTACATAAAAGTAATGACAGCAAAAGTCAAAGAATACTGAGAAGACAAGGTGTCAGACAGCTCAGCAATTCTCTGCCAGCAAGATCAGCAGCCAACCTCGCCCAAATCCACAAGCTGCTGTGATACACAGGCTCCACACTGCTGAAAGACACAGAGCCAGCCTCTACAAAGCATCAGACACAACAACCTAATTGGCTCACCCTGCACCTCCCATGAGCATTTAGCTCATGGAAAACACAAAGCGCAGGGGTTTGAGATGAATGCTGGTTGGTACATCCAAGGCTCGTACCGTCTGAGAAACAGAAATCAGTGCAACAAGGCAGGGACAGCATAACAAGGCTTCATACCACAAAATGAAGCTTGTCCAAGACTATGGCAACACTCCCCCAGTAAGAAATCAACTGGGCGTTCTTAGGGGACCTGGCTGTCAGACTCCCAGGTAAGTTAATTGAAGGAGGAAGAAGTACTAAGTAAATGACACTGCTCTCCTAACCTTTAACTGAACCTCTTATACTTATTCATTGTCTTGTTCACAGCTTTAATGCAATGAGAACACACTTCTTCCAGAGTTGCTCCTTTCACGGAGCAATAGGATGTATATGCTTTTGAGACATTTCCCACGGAGAGTGACCTGAAAAGCATACAAGTCACACAGTGAAAGAGAAGCCTAGACTGTACAAGTCCTGGCACACAGCCTCTTTCTTTTCCAGCTCCTGGCTGCAGTGTTTACAGCACAACACTTCCTGAGACCAAAGGTTCTTCCTTGCTCCTTGCTGATCTGAAACAACAAACACTAGAAGTCACCCATCACTCAAGGGTCCCAAATGAATCATATTCAACCTTGCTATTTCCACTCTACGCTAAGGAAGCATACCATGTATGAGTCCAATTTAAGTAATCACAACAGCCTGGTACAGAACCTGCAGCAGCTCCAGTCAAATCACACAGCCTTCCCAGCCTCAGCACGCTCCCATCAACAATCAGACGCAGAGGTCTCAAAACAGGCAGCAACACGGCACTGGGAGGCTGAACTGCCACTTATCTCTGCCCTTACTTATTTATTTTTAAAGCCAACAGCCAAACAGGGCCTGCTGGAGTCAGCTGAAGGAAACTCGCCCAGCTGGGAAGGCTCACACGCGGCTGCATTGAGTTAAGTTCAGAAATTTACAAAGCCTGGGCTACTTCCAGGGGAGCAACGGCTGCTTTCTACAGCCAGCACAGGGAGCTCGAGAGGCAGAAGGGCTGTGCTGCCTGCATTGTTTTGCATTTAATAGATGGTTTGTTATTTTGGTGGTGAAGGAATTCAAGCCGCGTTATAGGCACAAAGCCAAGGACTCTCTTGGGCTTTCTCCCTTTATGTTTTTTGTTGCACAACAACTCAAATAAACTGAAAGCCCCAGAGACATTGCTGTGCCTCCCATGAAGTTCTTCCCCAGCTCCACAGTCCCCGGTCCTGCCATAGTGCACGGGACAGCTTTGGGAAAAGCTACAGTGCTCAACTATCAGCACGTTTCCAGGGCTGGAAGGGAGGTGAAAATATCAGTTGAAATACCACTCACGCATGTTTCTCTGTTCGTATAACCACTGCAGTCCTTACGTTCAACCACAGGTTGTTCTTTTATTTTTTTTTTCATTTGTTGAAGCCTACTTCGCCATTCTCTTTCTATCTTTGCAGTGACTTGTTCTTTCTACCAAAGAAAAGAAAAAATGATTTAGGACAACCTCCTCATTGACTGAATATAAATAGAATTTCACTGGCATTTAATAACAATAACAAAAAATAGCTTAGACCAATAATCTTGCCTGACAGCTGAACACCAAAATCACACCCTGTGAGCAAAGAGTTTCTTCCTTGCAAGACAGGGCTCTACACTGCTGAAGAGCATCACAACCTAAACCCCTCGAGGCACATCTTAGCATCCCTGACACTCCTTCACTCCCCTGCACCCTCCCAATTACACCTCCCTCTATGCTTTTATTAAAGGAATTTATTTTTCTTCCTCCTTCTGGCTTGCCTCCATTGGGAAGCATACAGAACAGGCTTTCATGAGATGACTGAACCAAACAGTATAGAAAGCAGAACCATTCACCCTCAGATTGAGGTAGATAACTTTCTTTTGAAAAAGATTAATTAAAATGAATGTCTGCATAAGTTTATCATACATTTAAGTCCTCCTCCTGAAAATAAATAAATTCATCAAATTAAATCAACGGAAAACTTGGAATTCCCTGTGATAAGCTGATTCTTCTTGTTCCTTCTCCCAGTGGACTTTGGGTAATGAAACTTCCTTTTCAGCCTGCTCTTTGTTTTCTTGCTGCAGTTGCCTCTTTTTATTATTTTGGTAATAGAATTGCTGCATTTCTCCTTAGGCTCACTCCTCAGAAGGTTAAGATAATCTTCCTTGTCTTCTAGAAGCTCATCATAGTGGCAGGCAAAAATGAATAATAATAATAGATTCTTTTAAACTTGTTTTTAAGAAAAGGATAATAATTGGAAGTATATATATGCATAAACCTACCATACATGCATACATACAAATTCTCCTGAAAATAAATAAATTAATCAAATTAAGTCAATAAAAAAACTTGAAATTATGTGGTACAAACTCCACATAATAACAATCATCTATTTAAGTAAAGAAACCAAACCAGTCTACAGTTATAGCATTCTTCCAGGCATAACCAATTGTTCCAGTACAAAGCAGTGAGAGCTCATGAGACACATGGTATGCTCCTTTGCTCCTTTGCTCCTTTGAGTTTGTCCACTGATTTTGGCAACAACATTTTGACTGAAGATTTAGACCACATAAGAAGGGTGACTTTAAGGCTTAACACTAGAAGTTATTAATAGATGTTCCTCTATTACTCTTTAATAACTGCAAAGTGTTGCCTTTGGTTTTTCCAAAAATTGAAAAAAAAGAAGAAATATACTGCAGTGGAAATATACAAACAGTATCACTTGGAGTCCCCTTTCAAAACTGAGATTTTTTTTTTACCATAATTTTTTCTTTCTGGGGTTTTACATCATCAAGGTGGAAGTACTGCAGATGAATAGCAGAGCACATTGCCTACATTAAAACTACTTCTTTAGTGAATTTCAAGAACATTTAGTGTGCTGTCATCCATGAACAGTTCTTACTCGTACACGATTGCTTACACAAACTTACATTTTGACTATCAGTTATCACAAGATGATCATTCTACTTTCCATCTGGCTTCCAAAGCCAATGTGATCTAGAGAGAAACAAGAAGTTTAGTTATGGTACTTAGGTTAAAAAAAAACAAAAACAAAAAAACCTACTGAAGCCCACTTCATCAAACTAAGTAGTATCTACTTTGTTTCTCAAGAAGCCCCAAACACACTGCTAGTGGCAGTACAGCACCCCTTTTACTTAGATTGCTCTCATACGCCCAACTAGCTGAGATTTGGTTCCATTCTCAAAAGCACAACTTAAGCACTAATCGAGCAAAAAGCCTTCCTGCTTTTCAGTCTCACGAATGCTAGTCTGAATGCTCAGAGAGCTGGTCTTCACTGATCCTCCAAGGGCTGCTGCTACTGAAATAGAACAAGGTGTTACCTGCTTTGCAAATGAATGCATACTACCTCCTTCAAAGATAGGCAGGCACAGATGAAACAGACTGCCTGCACAAAAATCATGGTTTTATTTCTGCACTGAAAAGACATCATTTGTTTACAACACTGGAATTCACTGAAGAGATTTACACCACATAATGCTTATAAGACTACAGTTACTAACCTAAACAATTTTTCCTGGCAGCCTCTTTTTAAGAAATGAACCACACCAGAAAGAAGTAAGGGAAAATTTACCAGATAGATGTGTCATAGGGTGGACAGCTTTGCAAGAATAATCTGCAAACTTACTATGCTGAGATTCCTCCCTAAATAGCACGCAAGAAAGGTACTGAACATTCAAAACCTGCTCTCAAGAATCTGCATTAAAACCCAGATGAGAACACACAACTCTGTTTTACTACACAGAAGTCATCACTTAAATGATTCATTGTCTGTGTTCAGGAAAGTCATCAAGCAACTGGACCCAAACAGAGAATAATGCTACCATTTCCAGTTCATCAGCCCCAAAGCAAGATAACCAGCATTCAAGATCATTGTACATACAAGCATGGAGTGAAGTTAGTATTGCAAGCAAAAAATATATACTCTAAGAACTGTAGTTACAAAGGGGATATTCTGCATCAGTACCCCCATCTCACTTGTTCTTACAGATGGCAGGAGTGAAGCACATTAAGTAGATCTCCCAAGGGAGATGACTTAGAAAGAAAGAAAGAACATTTAATATACTGCTTTTGGCAACACCAATCTCTTTCAGGTCAAATACGCCATTCCACAGAAAGAAAGCAGCTAAGCATGAAATACGTGTTAGGTGCACCTGAGCAGAAAATCTGTCCAGTGTTCACTGGTGTGTAAGAAACAAGCAGGTCATGTTATATAACAACTCCTTGGCTTGGAACTATGTTTCAAACTTTGCTGAGGGCAAAAACAACTGTTTCAGACTGCTTGATTGCACTTACTAGTTCATATGGACTTGATAGGCAATATGTACAGTGGCAAATTAATAAACAATTTCAATTCAATAAATTAACAACATAAACTTAAGGAATTAACAACTTAAATTAAGGAATTTAATTTTCTTATGAAAACGTATAGCAGACTGTTGTGGTTTAACCCAGCAGGTGGCTAAAGCACCACAGTCCTCCGCTCGCTCCCCCGCCTTCCCAGTGGGAACCAAAGAACATTTAACTGCTGAGAACTCACAGCTTTTGTGCTTTATAGAGATTTTCAGGGCTGATAGAAACTTATACAGTGCTTTGAAACTGTCAGGAGCACATCTGAATCACTGC
Source organism: Lagopus muta (assembly GCF_023343835.1). Taxonomy (NCBI): domain Eukaryota; kingdom Metazoa; phylum Chordata; class Aves; order Galliformes; family Phasianidae; genus Lagopus; species Lagopus muta. Next base: position 10,042,584 of record NC_064442.1, on the reverse strand, counting down.
ACCAAAATAAGATGACTTCATTTGTTCTGAAATTGTTGCCATCTTTGAGACAACAGGAGCACTTTGGAGGTATCATTTATTCAGGATCAAGAAGCAAAGCTATAAAAGGAACAAAAAACCAACATCTTCAGTTTGCTGACATACACTGTGTTCCAGAGCAGTTTAACCTGCCCTTCAAAAAGTTACTCAGTTCTTTTTGTCTACAGAAGTTATTTTAAGAAACAAAGACAACAACAGTAACCAAAATAAATAAAGATGACTTATCAACTGACTTGTACCAATTCCCACACAGAATGCAGCTCTTCTCTCAAATTTTCAGAGGCTTTGATATGTGGCCACATGCACAGCTTCTTGTACATCCCAGTAGTCCTTTCTGGCTTCTCTATTTGACGACTCAAGAACTACACAATGTATTCAGTTATTACTTGCAGCATTGGTACCCCAGTCCCATTCTTCTCTATCCTGTCAAAGCACGTGTTCATTGGAGCAAAAACATCAGCTGCTCACGTTAAATACTTTTTCAGTTTTTCAGTTGCAACACAACTTAATTGTACACAATTAAGACACAAAAGGCCCCTCTGGTGCCAGCAGAGGGTCATCTCCTGCCATCCCCAGCGCTCCAACACCTCCTCCAGCAGTCACCAAAGGTTTCAATTCCACAATATGGAATGTTTTGGTATACACCCATTGCCTCTTGTCACACCGTTAGGCCTAAGAGGAGCCTGGCTCAGTCTTCTTTCCATCCTCCCTTTACACACACTGATGAAATGATCCTTGAGCCTTCTCCTCTCCAGGTTAAGTGGCCCACTTCCCAGATTTTCACCACCAAAGAGATGCAGTTCTCAGCTCCCTACACTTATAACCCTACTTCCACACACGTGTGGGCATGATCTCTCTGCACAATAATTATTTCACTACAATTATTTCATTGCTTGTTCCCCATTGTGAATAAAAGCACAAAGTTTTCATCAGAGAAGAAACTTCTGGAACTGATACTAGATCCCCCACCACATTTGCAATAGCATGTTCACAAGTTGTACAGTCAGTGATCTACCATGCATTTCTGTAAATATTTGTCTTAACATTAATCTCTAGAAAGTGATTCCTTAATCACCATAATCAATTCCTTAGAGCTCGGGGAGGTTACCTAGCATGAATATCAACCCATAAGAAACAACTCTGTACATTCACATTAAACACTTTTGCAAATTCCCTATAAGAAACAGAAATAGAAGGAATTTCTTCGTGAAAAGCCACACTATATTCTTCTAGATATTAAACATATGCAATTTATAATCTGAATTCAAGAAGGGGGCCTCATTCTTTTATAAAATAAAATAACTAGATTTTCAAATGAAAGACAGTTGATGCTTTGATAACGATAATACTTTAAAAAAAAAAAAACATGTGGAAAAACATCTCAGCAGATTCAGAGCTCTCTGAAGCTGTCAGTGCAACAAAGGATACAACAAACATTAGGTTAGCAAGGAGCATGGTTATTTTGCAGATGCATACTTTCTTCACCCAGCAAAGGTTTCTGGACTAGCCCAAGGAATGGGTTAATCTGATAAAGTGGTTTAAACACCTGTTCAAGCACCACTTAAGCAGAGTTTAAGCATTTCGGTTTTTTTAGGAGTTTCTTTGTTGTTAATAAATCTCGTGCTATTTGGGGGAAATGTTTAAGCAAACCAAAAAAGCCACTCAGTATTGAAAAAAGAACCTCCCCATAGGTTTAAAGGGCAACCAGAAAAAACTTTCACCCTGCACGCAAGGCCACAGTCATTTCCTCAGCTTAGAGATGGGAATTTGGACCTCAAACAACCACAGCTCATGTTTGTGTAGGCACAAGCCATCTCTCGTGGCCTCATTTCGCTCCCACTGACGATGACAAACCCCTCCTTCACCAAAGGGGAAGTGGGGCTGCATTTATGGGCAACATTGAAGGTCACCAAGAAATTTAGAGCTCTCATTTGACCACCTGACCAAGCCTCCAGTCACAAAACAGTCCTGCTGACCATTTTGCCATTTCAGGCCAGCTGGCCTGAAATACAAACAAGCAGCACATTTTTTTTAAAGGGAGCTAAATGTTTTTCTCCCTAAGATTCCTCCTGGATCTCACACTCAAACACTGACAAGATTCTGAGATTAGGCAGTGCTCTTTGACTGTGAGAGATCAAATAAGAGCATTCTTATAACAGCTAAACGCTGCTACACGTGAAATGTATACACACCTCTTATGAGGAAAATATTCAGCCCTTTTCTACTGCTGCTGACATCGCAGAATAACGACAGGCTAAGTAGACCATCTTGGTTTGTTTTTTTTTACTGTGTTCTGTATTACTGTTGATGTGAATTGCTGACCAAAAACCAGGCAATTAATTGCAACAAGCATTAACTACACTAGGCAAGCAACACAAATAAAGCCAATAAAGCAAACAATATAATGTTTGTTTTTCGTTACAGTATCCCTGGAAATTAAAATTGTACCCCAAGAAAAACAGTGCATTTCATGGTGCTCTTAAATTCAAACAGGCTCCTAAAGCCAAGCTTTTAAACCATCAAGAAAAGAATTACAACACTTCCATTTAAAATTTGCAGCTATTTAAGGAACATCTGCAACATGTGGTTACCTTCATCTGTATCTTCCTCTGCCCAGTACAAAAAACAATCTGTTTTTTGCTGCATTCAAAAAAAAGTAATTGAAATTTCATTTCTGATAATATAAGTATTTATACTTATTATGAAGACATACACAGGTCTAGAGGGTGTCCTTCAAAATAGGTTAGTCAATTGAAAAACTCATTTCAAACAACACCTCTCATTGAGCTCTGAAGGAATATTCATAACCGTTTCAAATGATTACTACAAGCAACAGTAGGTTTGTTTTATATAAACACTGTACACTTAAGTTAATATAAAAATATATTATTTTTAATAAAAGTACATAATACACTATAAACAGCTATGAAAGCACTGTTACAGAGGTAAACAAAAGTCTACGTTAATATTTCAAGTGATTGCATAGAATTCCTTCATGCAAGTCTAAACTGTAACATTGGTCATGAAATGGACCCAGTAAAACGGGGTCATTTCCTTTCTTCACACTCACATTTATACTCACTTGAAAGGGAAGAAAATGTGTTATCACTGATATAGGTTCCAGTTGGGTTTTTTTTATTTTGTTTTTTATTTTAAGTGGGCTATCAGAATCAGAGCTTTGCTGAAGAGACTGGGGATCCCATGCCATTCTTTTCAAAGTATTGCTGCAGCATTTTTCTGTATTTCAGATTGGCAGCATATTAGTTTGTGTGTTAGCAGAATTTGATTTGTCAGACCCAAGAGATGAAATATGATCTGAGTTTGACCTCACTTGATCTCTACTGTAAACTATAGTGCTGTTTTTTAATTGAGATTCTTGACATTGCCATTAGTGAGTTCTTTCCAAGTACCACCAAAATTTTCACGTCCTTCACAGCACACACTCTGCCTCTGTTCATTGGTAGTGGGCTTTTCTTCAAGATACACTGCAGACTTATCAGAACCGCCCAGATGCAAACTTCCACTCGCAGAACTCCATTCACTGCAGCTTCCTTCATCCCTCTCAGGAGTTCTGGCAAAATCAAAGTCCTGAATTCTTTCATATGCGGTTTGCCAGGTCCCACGTGAGAGGACACATTTATCATCTTTCAAGGTTGTTCTTTCATTTTTACTCTTAAGCATGTGATGAGCTGACCCTGAGATGGCAGGGCCATTTTCAAGTCTAGCTGCATCTACATTTTCTAACTGTCCTTGACAAACAAATGAAGGGACGTTTGGATTTGCAAAATTACTAGTTGCACACAAGAGTTCTTTGTCTACATTTACGACATGGCTGTATTTTTCTTCCCTTCCACCTACATTTGGAAGAATCTTTGACAGTCCATCTCTTCCAGCATTAACAAGATGTTTATAGGTATTCCTATTCTGAATATGTGAAGAATCTGTTTCATGAAGCATATGTTGTGCCTCAGTCTGTCTTGCATCAAATTGTCGTCTCAAGTCACGTGGTATGTATTTCTGAACAACTTTATCATTAGCTTCTTCAGGTGTATTTTTGCCACAAGATTTGCTTTCCATATTGTTTGGCCTAGTTTGAGACAGGCAATCTCTTTTTGAGAATTCTACTCCAGTAGGCAGGTCAGAATTTAACAGCAGAGCTAGAAGAGTTGAGAAGGAAATGGATCAAATAAAAGAAAATTAACAACGAAAGATTAAAGAAAATAATAAATGAGGGAGGAGGTATTGGCCCTTTTAAAATATAGGTCAAACATTCTCAAAATAAGCAGCCTATGTTTACACATCCATTCACAAGCTCGTAAATACTCAGTACCTCCCTAAGCACCTGATTTTGGTTACTATGTGCATTACATCTATGTGGTGAAGAAGAAAATAAATACATAACCCAACATACCTGAGCAGGTAGTTTTGCACTGCAATGTGTGTCGAAGAGGTGTTTCAAGTCCTTTAGCCATTGTAACAAGCTTGCTGGCAGCATTCATTATTTTCTTTTCAGCTCTAACGATAACCAGAGAACATGAAAAAAAATAAAGATGTCCAGACTCTGCATTTTCCATAAAAGTAACGACAGCAGAAGTTGAAGAACAGTGAGAAGACAAGGTGTCAGACAGCTCAGCAATGCTCTGCCAGCAAGATCAGCAGCGACTCCACACCCGTCTCATCAGATCAGGCCAGACTAACACTTGTGCCAACATGGGATGAACAATGCTACTGGACAAACAATGCTACACTCAAGTTGACAGAACTCTTTCAAAACCAAAAGATATCCAGTCATGCTGGAGCTTACCCTTCCTGTTTCCCATTATCAGTAAGAAGCTGTTGAAGACATGTCAAGTAGTACTTCCGCATTTTCCGTGCCGTCTCCTGGCGCTCTCTGAGAACCTCTGACTTAATCATTGCAGCAGCTCTCTCCTTACTTTCACGGATGTAACACAGCATATCACCTACAGAAACATACTGCATAAGGGACAGCTCTGCCACAGAGGGGAGAGACAGGAAAATACCACCAAAAGGATTGCTGAGTAGACCTGAAGCAAGGGCCCACGTTTACCAGCCAACCTCCCGCCCAAATCCACAAGCTGCTGTGATACACAGGCTCCACACTGCTGAAAGACACAGAGCCAGCCTCTACAAAGCATCAGACACAACAACCCAATTGGCTCACCCTGCACCTCCATCAGCTTTAGCTCATGGAAAACACAAAGTGCAGGGGTTTGAGACGAATGCTGGTTGGTACATCCAAGGCTCGTACCATCTGAGAAACAGAAATCAGTGCAACAAGGCAGGGACAGCATAACAAGGCTTCATACCACACAATGAAGCCTGTCCCAGACTATTGCAACATTCCCCCCAGTAAGAAATCAACTGGGCGTTCTTAGGTGACCTGGCTGTCAGATTCCCAGGCTGAGTTAATAGAAGGAGGAAAAAGTACCAAGTAAATGATTTTGGTCTCCCAACCTTTTAACTGAACCTCTTGTACTTACTCTTTATCTTGCTCACAGACTTAATGTACTGTGCACGCATTTCTTCCAGCCCTTTCACAGAGCCACAGGATGAACAGGCTTTTGAGACACTTCCCTTGGATAGCAACCTGAAAATAATACAAGCCACACAGCCTAAGAGCAGCCTAGACCTTACAAATATCACCTTGTCCACATTGCTTTTTGAAATACCTTGGAGATGTGCCCATGTCTTTCAGTTTAGCCTTCATCTCAGTGTTTTCTGCAATTAGAGATTCCACAAGCTTCTCGTTTTCTAGAAAAGCCAGTAATGAACCATAAAACAATGTACTTTCCCACATTCAAGCAGAGTTCAACATAAAACATCACAAACTGCTGCCTTAATGTAGAAGACCCAAATGTCAACAAGCATCACCAGTAAACAATCAGCTGCACCAGAGACAAGCATGCAGGAATCAAACACAGCACATTTTGCAGAAGTCTAAATAAATGAACACACTGGACTTAGCCTGAGCAAAACATCAACATGCAAGGCCCAAAGCAAAGACTCAATTTACATCCATGAGAGCAATGGTTTCCACTTTATTTTGTTAAAGCATGCATGCATACACCATTACATCCACTGAAAACTGTATTGAGCAAGAAAGGAGGTAAATGCGGTCAGTCAGGCCAAGACATTCACAACTTTCTATTCTGACTCAGCATCCTTACCTTGGACCTGCTCTGACATTGCTCTCTGCTTCCTTACAGAGAGATGAAGACGTTTGTGAGCAGTCTCCAACTCTCTTTTCAAGTCCTGGCACACAGCCTCTTTCTTTTCCAGCTCCTGGCTGCAGTGTTTACAGCACAACACTTCCTGAGACCAAAGGTTCTTCCTTGCTCCTTGCTGATCTGAAACAACAAACACTAGAAGTCACCCATCACTCAAGGGTCCCAAATGAATCATATTCAACCTTGCTATTTCCACTCTACGCTAAGGAAGCATACCATGTATGAGTCCAATTTAAGTAATCACAACAGCCTGGTACAGAACCTGCAGCAGCTCCAGTCAAATCACACAGCCTTCCCAGCCTCAGCACGCTCCCATCAACAATCAGACGCAGAGGTCTCAAAACAGGCAGCAACACGGCACTGGGAGGCTGAACTGCCACTTATCTCTGCCCTTACTTATTTATTTTTAAAGCCAACAGCCAAACAGGGCCTGCTGGAGTCAGCTGAAGGAAACTCGCCCAGCTGGGAAGGCTCACACGCGGCTGCATTGAGTTAAGTTCAGAAATTTACAAAGCCTGGGCTACTTCCAGGGGAGCAACGGCTGCTTTCTACAGCCAGCACAGGGAGCTCGAGAGGCAGAAGGGCTGTGCTGCCTGCATTGTTTTGCATTTAATAGATGGTTTGTTATTTTGGTGGTGAAGGAATTCAAGCCGCGTTATAGGCACAAAGCCAAGGACTCTCTTGGGCTTTCTCCCTTTATGTTTTTTGTTGCACAACAACTCAAATAAACTGAAAGCCCCAGAGACATTGCTGTGCCTCCCATGAAGTTCTTCCCCAGCTCCGCAGCCCCCGGTCCTGCTATAGTGCACGGGACAGCTTTGGGAAAGCTACAGTGCTCAACTATCAGCACGTTTCAAGGGCTGGGAGGGAGATGGGAGCAGGGAGGAGGAGGAGAGAAGCATCACCTAGGGGATTCACATTTCCTCAGCAACTAAACCCTTCCTCAAGAGAACTGGAGAAACTACCTTGCCAGGTGAAGAATCATTCCTGACACAACAGTGCCCTTGATGCAAAGGCACAATTCCTTGTATTGCCTGACAGCTTAGATTTTGAGCTTCAAAGCTCTGCCTTAATACTTACCTGCTCCAAGATACCATTTGCTCCACATCCTGCTCACCAGGCTCAGCGCTGGCTTGCATACAGACTTTTATGCACCAAAGGTGAAATTGTTCCTCTGTCTACAACCTTACTATCAGACCAACTGTATCTCCCTCTACCATCCAAATGTTCACAAGTTCAAGCCTATCAAGCCTAACTGGATAACATACAGCTCTGTCAGAGTGAAAACAAACTCAATACCTCCATCTGTCCCACTTTTATGCCGTCTCTTCAGCCTTCTTTGTGTTTCTGATTGCTGTCCAATGTTGTAAAAAGGGGATCTTGCTATGTTCCCAGTTTCTCCATCACCTCCTTGCATGCAGGAGCAGGCTTCTTTATTTGCATTATTCAGTACCTTTTCATTTTTCTGCAATCGAAAGAACACTGTCTGAAAATCCAACAAAGAGCCAAACAATGCGTTCCACAACATACTACTTATTAAAGCTAGGATGAAGATGAACAAGCAACCCAAAGGACTGTATTAGCTCTGATTCTTGCATCCCAGCTGTATGTCTTGAACTAGAACTGAAGAGAGCAGCTTGAATAGCGATGGAAACAGGTACTTCTGCATAGAGAATGGTTACTAAGTGTAATTCCCTGCAATAGCAGTACCTGATAACACCCAGAGTTTGACTTTGGAACACCAGTTGAGTCAGAACAGAATATTAAAGAGTCTACAGAAGGCATAGCAGTGGATATCTTTTCAGGAAGCTAAAAAGTACAGACAGGGCTCTGATCAGATGAGATGTACACTTTTAAATTTGGTTTATGTTTATATTAGCTTGACTTTCCCCGAGGGCAGTTAAAAACACTAGCCAGAAGTATGCCACTGCATCCCTGAAGATGAGTTAATGAGTAGAAATGTGATATCCAATCGCTACTGTACAGTTGTGGGTTCCAATGAACTGTAGAGGAATGCCTCCATTTATTTGCCTATCCGCTCTGACACACAGAAAGAAATTCCTGATTCACAGTACTATAAACCTAAGAAACCACTATGAGTTTTTTAAGATGCTCCTAACTTAAGAGTGTGGATGTATGTCCTTAACTGATCAACATGGGCATTAAAAAAAATAAATAAAAGAATCACACTCCTAATCTGGTTGTATTCTACTACAAACACTGAGAATCTCACAACCATACCTTATCATATCCCCTAAATTGCTGGCCATAGATTTAGCCCTCTCTCAGAGTTCTAAAGAACTTGTTACAAATGACTGCAAACGATGGATTCTCCATTTCTCTGGATCAGGTGGATTTTACATAGTGAGGGAAAATGGGTACGAATCACCCATCTGTTTTCTCACATCTCTTCTCCAGCCATTATTTACAATTCCCTGAAATATTACCTCTTTCCACTCTTGCTCATGCTTTTCCAGAATTTTGTAAACTGTCCTTCTGTAGGCCTTTTGTAGGCATGCCTTCAGTTTGTCCTTGCAATGATGATTTAATTCAACAGGAGCATCAGAAATCCTCTCCTCCCAGGAATGCTGACTATAGGTGCTTTTAACTAGCTCTTCATGGACTTCTCTCAACAAACACTCAAGCTCAAGCTGAGTCTTCTCCTCGTAACGATTAATTTCATCCTGAAGTCTTTTTGTTTCCTGAGCCTCCCAGTCTCGCTGCTTTTGGTCCAGTAACATCTTCATTTCTGCCTCCTTCTGAGCAGAGAGATCATTCACCTGCTTTGCAAAATCCTCCTTTGTTGTTGCAAGTACCTCTTTAATCTTATTTCTGTGGTCATCTAAGAATGATCGGTAGTCTCTCTCATTTTGCTCTTGTATTTGTGCAATTTCTTCTTGCTTTTCTTTGTTCCACTGAGCACGGGCTTTCGCCACTGCTGCTTTGATAGTCACAGGGATTTCTTCTTCCTTTAGCTCTAACTCTTTCTTGAGAGAAACTACCTTTTCCTCAAGTTCTCTAACTATTGATCCAGATTTCTCTGGATTCTCACGCTCATTCTTCCATTTTTCTTCATCAGGAGAGAAAGCCAAAGCCAACTAGTTAACAAGTAAAATAGAGTCATTATAAATATATATATGGCATATATATATATTATATAGCTACACACACACATATATAAAATATACAGAACATATATAGTTCACTGAAAAGTTCCTACAGCCTTTAATAAAAACATCATTATTAATGCAAAAATAGAAAAAAATATCAAGGCAGTGCTATACTAGAAACATCATTCCTTAGTGATTCCCTACATACATGCATTCATCCATTCTATACAAGATTTGGAAATCCTGTTCAGAACTACTAATTTTCTGCTACCAGCTTTCAAGCAGTTTCTGTCTGTTCCCTTTTTTGCTTTTCTTGTTCTGTCTCTAGATTTACCTTGTACTCTTTGAGGTCTGTTAATTCCTGCAGCGACCTGGCACGTGCTTGGGTTAAAGCTGCCTCAACCTATGAAAAGATTAAAAACAAGAGTTCAGTTGGGACTGCTTATGTTTAAAGAAAGTAATACAATCAGACCAGCTGCATCTAATGGATCTCCACTCCAGATGCAAAAGAAGATACCAAAATGATGAGGATTAAACTTCTTTCCATTCAAACGGTGTAAACAAAATTTAGCTTTCCTCAGTTATGTTCAAAATTCCTGCAAAGCTCAACCAGCTGTGTCAAGTGATACGTAAAAAATTAGAGATAGAGAAAAAGCTATATGATTCTAATTATTATTTCTAATATAATAAGTATCAACTACTGAGCTTGAAAAAAAATCAGAGGAAAAGCATATTTTCTTAAAAAAATAAATAAATAAATAAAATTTGAGGTGACCCAGTGGCACAAACAACTAGACCCATTCAGCATATTGGCACCTGAGAGTCACACAAACTCCAGGCAAACAGGACAGTCATTTGTTACCTGGCTGGCAAGACGTTTACGGTATTTACTTTCGAGTTTTATTTCAAGTTCTTTTAAGGCCTCTTCAGAGGCCCTTTTTTCTTTCAGAGCCTTCTGGATCTGCAGCTTCTGATCCTCAACAATCCTTGCTAACTCGTCAGTTGAAGCATCATTCACACATGTTACTCTATCTGTTTGACTGCTGCAGTCCCTACATTCAAACACAGTTTTTTTAACTTCTTCCAGCCTACTTTGCCATTCTCTTTCTATCTTCGCAATGACGTCTTCCTTCTTCTAAGAAAAAAAAAAAATAACATATATGTGTAGACAGATAGATTTAAGACATTCTTCCCCATCATATAAATAGAATTTCAATAGTATTTAACAAATACAGCATTGCTGAAGAGCATCAAAACCTAAACCCTCAGAAGGGCACCTTAGCTGGACCCCTCATCCCCCGCCTTTCTCCTGCACCCTCCAAATTACACCTCCACTGTGCATTTGGTACAGAAGGAGTTGTTTATTTTTCTTCCTTCTTCTACCTAGCCTCCATGGGGAAAGACGTGTAACAGACTTCCATAGGAGGACTGAGCCCAACAGAACAGAAAGCTGAACTTTTGACCCTCAGATTAGGGTAGAAAACTCCAGTATGTTACAGCTGTGATTACATGCTGCAGTGTTACTTCATAAAGCCTAATTTTCCAAAGATCACAATCAGCTGTAAAACCGACTGACTTCAGAGGCTTCTGAAACAACAGCTCCTCATCAACCACTTCAAATGCCAGAAGAGCAACACATAAGACTACCACATATACATATACTCTTTCTCCAAAAAATAAAGAAATTCATCCAGTTAAATCAACAAAAAACAGGAATCCCAGTATAAGCTTCTCACCTCTTTTTCTTCCTTTTCCCAGTGCACTTTGGCAAATGCAACTTCCTTCTCAATCTGCATTTCTTTTTCTTTCTGCCACTGCCTCTTTGCTTCAGCAATAGAATTACTGTATCTCTCCTCAAGCTCACTTCTCAGAATTCTAAGTGATTCTTCTTTTTCTTCTAAAAGCTGTTTCTTGAGCTAGGACAAAAACCACCAGTAATTAATAACAATAATAATAAAATAGAACAGTTAAAGCAAGCCTTCACCTGTGAACGATCTGTCTTTAGGAGCCAATATTTTGGGGAAGGACAACTACATGAAAAGGAGTAGCTGCAGGAAGAGTTACCAGTACTGTATTTTAAACCAAGTCTCTGCCCTGAACCCTCACAAAGTTGGAATACACAATAGTGGATTTATCTTAAAAATACTTTAATATGATATGATGCAATAATACCTTATCTTCTTTCATCTGCTGCTCACGTGCAAACATTTGTCTTAAAGTAGTTTCCAAGGTGTCCTTCTCACCACACACTGCTATGTAACATTCCTTCACTGTGGTCATCTCTCTGTTCAGCTCCTCTATGGTAGCCCTTCACAGTACAAATCACACATTAGCAATCCATTTTTAAACTCACAGGATATAACTGCTTTGAAAGAGCATTTCAAAAAGCACAAAGGGCCAGACATGAAGCACAAATGTTTCACAGCATTGAAAAAACTGAAAATGCTTACTTCAGCTGTGAGACTGTCTCTTCATAACTTTGAATAAGCTGCTGTTTTTCTGCAGCATACCTCTGCATCATGTCTTTCTCAAACTGGGCTTTTGTATCCTCATGGTGTTGCTGATATGTTCTTTCACACCTATGATTTCAAAAAAGGAAAACACTGCCTATGTGAGGAATCCTCTTCAAAATGGGGTTCAGCTTTTGTTTCAGAACAAAGAAGCTACATTTCCAAAGCAGACTCTCCTCACGACCACACGCAGGATCAAAGTTCACAAAAGAAACTAAACAGTGTTAATGGACTTAACCTGTCAATGGCTTCTTGTTTATCCTCATCAAATTCTTGAACCATCTTTCTCATCTGACAGCAGAGATCCTGGTTTGAGCTTTTCAGTTTTTCCTCGTTTTCTTTCAGTTCTTCAATAGTCAAAGCATGGCTCTGCACAAAAAGGAGTCAAGTAGCAGGTGAGTTTTAAGGCATAATTGCAGGTTTGGGGGTTTTTTTTGTTGTTGTTGTTGGTTGGGTTTTTTTTGTTTGTTTTTTAATAGGAATGCGAAGCATTTTTGTCTCACCTGAACTTCTCTAAGCAAAGTTTCATTTGCCTTTCTGAGTCTCAAAACTTCTTCCTTAAGATTATCAGAATCTAACAGACTGGCCACCAAAGCATCGTTTTGATTTGTCACTGGCTAAAAAATAAAATTAAGATGATAACTTTCAAAGGTACGCACACTCTAGAAACAGATTCCTTAAAAAGAATTACAGAGTTACAACTGTATTTTACTTACAGAAAGCAAAACCAAGCAAGGACAGTACAGCAGTGCAATAACGGTATCACTGTTACTCTTTAGAAGTTTCATAATGCTATTCCTAAAAGTAGGTACTCGACATTGTGTTTGTTAGCTGACTGCTGTTATCCAGCTGAGAGACTACACCCCTGAAGCAAACCATATTTCTGTCCCACATCCAGGTCAGAACACACGGATTACAAAAGTGCATGTTACAACTCCAATCACATCACAATTTGAAGTTAATCATGTGGTCAAGAGACACACAACATTAAAGAGATTTTTCATGGATCACAGATTTGTCTGAGTTGGAAAGGGCCTTTAAAAATCTAGTCCAATCCCTGCCATAGACAAGGATACTTCCCACAAAGTCAGCCCCATCTAACCTGACCTTGAATACTTCCAGCAACGAGGCACCCCCAACTTTTGAGCAACTTGTTCCAGTGCCTTGCAACCATCATAAAGCAAAGAATCTTTTTCCTTATATGTAACTTAAATCTATTATTTTCTCAACTCAAAACATTATCCGTTATCCCATCACTAGGTGTCCTTGCAAAAATCTCTTCACCTTTCTTATATGCAACACTTACGTACTGAGAGGCTGCAACATATTCTCCTTGGAGCCTTCCTTTCTCTAGACTTAACCCCAGCTCTCTCAGCCTTTTTTTAAAGAGAAGCTCCAGACACAAGTCCTCCAGCTCTGAACACTTCTGTGGCCCACTCTAACAGGTCTATGCCTTTCTTGTGCTCCAGGTCCCAGAGCTGGATGCAACTGTCCCCCACTGAAGGTGGGGACTTACAATGGTAAAGTAGATTGGGAACAATCACCTTTCCTCAGCCTGCTGGCCGTGCCTCCTTTTATGCAGCCCATGAAAGGACTGATCAAATTAGAGAGCGAATGCTATGAGAAAGCAATTTGTTTGACATCCCATCAATTATACCACCACTATCAGGCAAGTAAATTATTGTATCAGAGCTCACTTAAAAAGACATATTCTGCCCAAGTTATGCTACTCAGTTTCTTTCTTTCTCACCACAGATACAAAACAAGGTATCACCAAAACAACAATATTTCCCTTAAGATCAAAGGCAAATCTACTTAATTACTATGAATTGCTACATAACTTTCATTATTTTTTTGTCTCGTTTTTATAAGAAATTTTAATGTTGCTTTGATTTACTAAACAACAGTACAAATTACAAGCACTTGAAAAATATGTGAAAGAACAAACCTCCAAATCTTTTGATGCTTTTTCTGCTTTCAACAACTGCTTGAATTCTTCTAACTTCTTCTGGCAATCTTTAAGATCATTTTGTAATTGAGTAATCTGGTTTCTCTTCATTTTATTACTGCTCAATAAGCGTTCCAGTTCAGCTTTTAATTCTACAATAATTTCATCTTTAGAAAGTTCTTTATCCATGTCTCTGTTCTGTATTATACTATTAGGGAGAACATAACCAGTTCAGTATTCAGAAGACAAAACACTTATCCAGAAGTCAGTCTTAGCAAGAAGAGCAAATGATACTACCACAAATACAGAAGTTCAGCTCTAAGGGATAAGAGCAAAAAGGATGTGAGAACATGAACACAAAAGCCTCATGCTTTTTCATTAAGCTGCAATTAACGTACACGAAACACCTTCATTCTGCTGTTTCTCCCAGAAGATCCATTCTCACATGACACAAAGTACTTCAGGATGACTTGCTATAGAGAAAGCATGAGCATGAAGTAGTCACATGGAATCTTTGAGCAAAACCATGCACACAATCCATACAATTGGTAAAATAGCTATCAGCGAGCATAACAGAAGCAGGAAAACAGAATTTTTCCACTTTTATGTCTGCCTGTTGTCGAGGAATTCAGTGGCACTCCGTATGCAGATCAGTTACTCAAGTATATTGCTACATTCCCTAAGACATATTTCAGATTTTACAAGAAGATTTAATGAAGCAGAGTTCAAGTCCTGAAGAACACAAGGCCAGTCTCCCATGCCATGCAACAGACTGCTTCTTAAGCATCACAAGTGAAAACACTCCTTACTTTGTTGCACATGTTAAACGCTTTCTGCTGAACTCTCATGGCAATTGATTAAAAGAAAAATCACTCCAGAAACACCAAAAGGAATCACACTCAAGGAACAATAACGTAGTCCTTAGGAAACCTAAGTATGCATTAAGCAGTGATGAGGCATTCAACATACACTTTGAATTCAAATTCCTATTTCCCCAGTTACCTGAGGATACAAGCAGTATCTATCACAAATAAAAATAGGAAGTAAAAAATTGAATTTACACATTGCTTGTGTAAGTTATGGAAGATTTCAGATTTTTTTTTCCAATAAGAATTACTCAGTACCTGCAGAACCTTGAGTTATTCATGGTGACTTTTTTAATCCCCAAATCTACACAGGAATCACTGAGGTTCGCTTGCAGCTCTCCACCTGCGTCACTCAAAAATACTCCAAGTTTGGCAGCAGATTCATACAAAGTTATTTCTTCCTTCAGTTCCATTAATTCATCCTTAAAAGAACAGACGAAAAAATAATAGAGCAGAGAAACTCTAAGTAAATGTATCAAGACTATGATTCTTACAAAGAAAACAAATACATGGAGTTATTCTTTCTATACACCAGTTGTATTTTCTTGAGCGTTCTATTTTTTTTTTTTTCCTTTTTAACACCCACCATTTTGATAGCAAAGCATAACACACAACAACTACAAATTAATCAGTTAATGTTTTCTGTTGCTCAGTACATTCTATTGATCTTACAGTTCATACATGAAATTAAATATTACTACTTCTTTCCTTGTGATGCCCCGTTGTTCATTTTACCATACAAAGAGCATACACAGTTCATACTCTAGTACCTGTTAGGGTTCCTTGCTTTAAGATGATAGATCTAAAGAGATCACTTACTGAACTGGAAACACAGACGCCCAGTGGTATTTAAGAGGACTCCTTAGTATTTCTCCTTGATGGCACATCAAAAAATTTCAGAAAATAAAACCCACAATCTTCCCTACAGGCCAACTTATGACATTCCCAACACACTGAATTTATGTGCTTCCTTTTCCACGAGCAGGTCAGACGCACGATGTCAGACTTGTACCTACATACACACAGGTATATGTACGAAACCACCAGCCTGTCAGCTACAATGCTCACCCCTCTAAAATCAAAACCTAATTAAATGTGAAATATTTAATAACAGAAATTAACCTGCAAAGCCTTGTTCAGGTTATTGCTTATCATGTGCGCAGACTGAGCTTGTTGCAACTGAAACCGTAACTGATTTGCCTCCTGTATGGAGCCTATTGCAGGGAAGAAAAACAAACAGAAAAACAGCAAAGCATAGATATGAAAGAAAGACCATGTGATCTAAACAAAACAAAACACAAACAAAAAAAAAACCCACAAAGAACAACAGCAAGAATACTCACTGCACCAAACAGGTGAACTTGGGCTACTACTGATCTCCAATTTAAGTGACAATTTGAATTCAACTTTGGGAACTACGCTGACTTAATTTTTTCAATTTTTATTGTAGCTGTAAAACAAATACCATGAGAAGCAAGATGTGCCAAAGGTTTGCTTTCTGTGTAGCTCATTAGAATTAAAAAAAAAAAAAAAAAAAAAAACCACACACAAAACTGTGCAAAGTGAGCAGGAACAGGACAGCGTTGGAAAACTTTTGGCTCCTCCAGAGATAAGGAACTTTGTTCTAAGAGTTTGCCAATTTATTATTGGTGTAAGGCTTTTGATGAATAAGGCATGGAGGAAAAAGTCATGATGGTATTCCAGCTGGCAGTTAAACTCTTAAAAATTGTTTATATAGTTTCTACATTATACACAGCTAATAGGTTTTTTCTCCTCCTCCATCCTCACCACCATGCTCTCTCTGGACAGACTTTTCTTCCAGATTACCACAGTTCTCAAGCAGAACATACACTTAAATCCAGGATCTGGTAAGAAAGGCATTTCAGTAAGTTATGTTGTCCTTTCCTAGAAAGCAAACAACTATTAAAACACTTCCATATCTACTGGGAGCCACAAGACATACACATAACGAGCAGAAAATTCTATACACTGTTCCTACTGATAGAAATTGTCCAGAAGCAGTCTCCAGCTGCAAGAAAACTTCTTAAACATTTGCATTTAGCATAGCAATTTATACTGAGTTTTTTATTGTACAACAGTAAAGCTCTGCTTCATAAAGACCTAACTAGTGAAAACCATGAGCATGGCTGCTCATGCTGAAACTTCCCAAGAATTAAAAGCTTCAGTTCTGCAACTACTATTTTTTTTTTACACCAGCTTTTATTTATTTCAACTACAGAATTTGTGAATAGACATCTATGCCAAATGAAACTTGAAAAGGCACATGAGAAAAATGAATAAATAGATTTTAACAGCACAAAATAACATCTACCCAAGCTTCCACTGATTTAACAGTGGATATGTTTTAAACGTGCTTGACAGTACAAGGTACTAAGCATGTAAAGGCTGAAATTGCCAGGCACAAGCTGACAGATCAGCTACTATTGACCAATTCATGTCAGATAACACTAAAGTATTCTTAAAATACTTTTAAATGAGGAAAGCATCTGTGGTAGCATAACATTTGTTTAGTAGTCCACTATACATTCAGCTTGATGTTGAGCACCGACTTGCAACGGCATGCTTTAGTTGTTTGTGTACGGGAAGATATGGTGTGAGGAAAAGACTGACCTGTTTGCAGTAAGTTTGCACACTGCTTCTGGCTTTCCTCAAGACTTCTTGTCAATCGATTTATTATTTCAGTTTTTTCACATTTGGTTTCTTCCAGCATTTTTTCAAGTTCCTTAACACGCTCTCCTAGATTTTGGCAAAGCTCTTTCTAGGAAGAAGAATTGTTTTTATTCATGCAACAAACACTGAACCATCCAAAATAAGTGACAAGTGACCTCTGAGAGCAACTAAGTTTCCACAAAGAAACGGTAAGCATACCCATGTAAGAACAAACATGGATGCAAACTGTCCTGTGCTTCCTAGAGCAGTGTGTTCTTAGCACGTCAGATAGGCCCTGTGATTAGTGACATGTACTTAGTTCTCAGCCCAAGCTTAAGTCAACAGAGCTTAAGCCAAGCCAGTAAGTTTCAATGCAGTGTAAAACAAGAAATGTAGCTTTTCATGTGATAGGAAGCCCTCCATATGGCAACACTTAGCTAGGTGTAAAGATGAGGTATTGTACCTCCTTTCAACTTATCTTTTTTTAAAACCAGAGCTCACTATAAGCAGTTAACTATAAGTTAACTATAAGATAGTTAACTTTCCAAATGCACAGCCCATTTTCGTGCATTTTTATGTTAAGATTCAAAACTACAGGCATAGAATGAAAGTTCTTTAATTCTATTTTCTTTATACGAAAGAAGACAATTTATCAGTGTCCGACTAGAGTGCATTGTTTGAATACACAAGGGCAGTAATACCTATTTTATTATGCTGGCTTACAGCAGAGGCAGATGTTGGTGATATGGCAGCTGAGGTTGAAACTCCCTGCCAGTATTCCATTACATTTTGTTATCATGTGACAGATGGCAGCTGAGGGGCAGCATGGCAAAATGGCATCTGATGTGGAAGAACATACAAAGCAAAGGTGTGTCACTGAGTTTCTCCATGTAGGAGAAAAATAAAATAAAATAAAAAATCACAGCCAATGACATCCACTGACACTGGCTTAACATTTACGGAGAACAAACAGTGGATGTGAGATCAGTGAGTGCTGCATTTCAGCAGTAGCAACAGTGACACGAAAGACAAGCCATGATCTGGATGGCCACGCGTAGCTGTCACATCACAAAACAAGGAGTATCTCCATCAGCACAAGACAGTGGTTTACAACCAGGGAACTGTAAACAGAAGTGAACAAAGGCACTGGAATCAAAGGTGGGAATATTAGAATACTGCAGTTTGTGCCTGGAAGGTCCTGTGAATGCTCACACAGGAACAGAAAAAAAAACAAAATATGCAAGTTTGTCAAGACCTACTGAATCAATATGAAGCTGAAGGTGACATCATTACCAGTGATGATACATACATGGTGTCACCACTGCAAGCTAGACTCAAAACAGCAGTCCATGGCTGGGGGAGATCTGAATTCCCCATCAAAGAAAAGGTCTGAGTTGCAGCACTTAGCAGGTTAAGTAATACACACTCTCTTTTGGGATAGGAAAAGGGTAATCATTCTGGATTTCTCAGAATCTGGACAAAGCACCAAATCAGATCAAAAATCATAGCACTGAGTAAGCTGAAGCCTTCAAGCTGGAGCCACACAGAGGAAAAAGAAGAAAAACTTTCCCTTGCAACATGATAACAGGAGGGCCCATTCAAATTTGAAGTTGGTTGAGCACATTGCCAATCTTGGCTACACTGTCCTACCACACTCACCACATAATCTGGGCTTGGCACCTTCCAGCTTCCATATGGTCAGGCCAATGAAGGACTACGTGGGTAACATTTTCCTAGCAATGATGCCATCATAGCATCTGTGAAACAGTGAGTCACCTTCATTGGAACAGATTTTTACAAGCACAACATGTATTTGCAGGCAGTTCATCACCTGCAAAAATGCATAGCTAATGGTGGTAACTATGCTGAAAAATAGCATTTGGTAGCTGAGAATTTGCTCTATCAAATTGTTGTTGTGCTCTTTGTATCTGCTGTAGTTTCTATGGAAATAAGCAGGAGACATTACTTTCAGAGCAACCTGCGCATTTCATGGCATGACAGACTGTTACTGTGTATCAGATAACCACATGTTGCATGATTATAAAACCCAGTCTAAGTAGTGCTTCTCTTTCCCAGATTTCCCAGGTACTCAACTCAAGAGAAGACTATGCGTAGAAATAATGTTCAGGAGGGACATTAAGACAATGAACTCTTGCCTCCTCTGGTAAAGCAACCTTCTTTGCATCTGCTATATAGGCCATTATAACTTCTAACTGTTTAGTGATGTTTATAAACACAGATCACACAGGCTTCATAACACTGAGACTTGCACAGTATTTTCTTCCTCTTTAGCTAATACCTTCCACATGGAGCTCTTCAGATTATAAATCCAGAGCATTCAGAAGAGTACTCAGTACCCTATAATAATTTCTCACCTGCTCTTGTAGTGCAGATTTTGTAGTATCAAGTTTCTGCTCTAATGATAGTACTTGCTTCTCATGCTTCTGCTTGAGTGCTGTAACAACAGCATCGTGCTGCTCTCTGGCTCGCTGAAGAGTGTCTGATCGCTGAAGTTCTAACAGCTGCTTCTGCATGCTTTCCATGGCTACTTCTGCCACCCTGGATTGCTTCAATATCTGTAGGAATAGTATTAGAGTAGCTCACAAACATTTTACCTTTGCTCCAATATTCTGTGTGTCAATTCAGTTCTTTTCTGCAAGAGTTGCTAAAATTCTTGTTGCTGCCTGGATTTTAATACAAACTATTTTTCCACCAATACACCCCATTGGTTCACCTGCAATCATCACGCACTGCGTGCCAGGAGACTGGCACTTCCTTTTAATGTGACTGCACTACAAATATTCTGTAAAGATCTTTCACAATAAACAGTTTAATAATGTGTACAGTACCTGCTCCTCATTGGTAGTAAGAGTCTGAATTTGAGTTTCAAGTGCCTTTATTTGGCCTTCAAGGTACACTTCCCGTTCTTTTCCATTCTGATAGAGTTTTTGAGATTCATGAAGACTAACAGCCAAACCATCCTTTTCACCTTGAGAGAGAAGAACAATAATTGCGTGATACTAAGTCAAAGCATCAGAACAAACAAGTTGTTAGATATGGATAAAATCTAAAATCTGATATCAGTACAATATTTTACCTGTGACCATTGAAAGCTGATGGCTCAGATACCTAATCTGCTGTGCACTCTTTTCTAGCTTTTCATTAAGTTCTTCCACTCGTCTCTCTCGTGCTTTATTTAGAGCTTTAAGTTGAAGAATCTGCATATTCTCTGAAGAATCTGCCAGAATTTCAAACAGAGCGTACCAACAAGTTAGGGCAGTCAATTAAACAGGTTGGGATCATAAGCAATTCTTGACACAATATATAGCTTTTCCATAAAGAGCCAAATCCATTGTTAGTTCAGAGAAGTGCATTATTTTCTATCCATGTTTGAGTCACATTACTCAAATAGCTCTGTTGGTTTTGAACTCCACTGCTCAGAGCAAAATAAAACATGTTTATGATCAACATCTGATATGTATAACCTGCTGTTGATTTCCAGCGGACTTTTAACACAAGCTTCAATTCTGTTTCAAGTCTACATAAAAACTGCTTACTTTCTTCATTGCCTGAGAACTCATGCTGCAAATCTTCATACGCTTCGTTTCTTCTCATTCCTTCTTGGGTTACTGGAATTTTTTTATGAACGTCATTTTGGTAAGGTTTATACATCACTTTGTAAGATTCTGCTGACTGGCCACTAACAACTTCAGATGTAACAAACGGCTGCTGTGACAATATATAAGAATAAAGAAATGAGAGCTACAAATGTAGATTCCTCAATTAAAATAATTTTCCTTTTTGTTTTACTGGTTGATATCAAGAAGAGGTTTAGCATCTCCTCTTCTCATTTACAGGATCCTATACAGGATATCATTCAACTGTGATAGAAACCGTAACAGAGGCTTCTGCTTTAGCCTTCAATTTCAAGTGAGTAAACACATGCTTCAGTGCACCGCATTCATTCCTCCTCATGGATTTCTGGCTAGCCAACAATGAGGAAAAAATTGTAATGTGGATATATGAAAACTCTGATGTTTAACACTTTCCTGTTTTAATATGCAAAATTGATTACAGAAACCTTATATCATTGTTTCAACTGATAATAACAGATTAAAAGCATCTGGAAATATTACTATCAGCAGCTAAAGCCTGTGAAAATTTTCACCAAGTCAGAAAAATACATCAGCTTCTAAAATACCTTAAGATGTTCCTTTGGAGCATCGGGAAAGTTTATTATTTGATTCTGTTGACTGTTAAATTCTGGATTATGGCCATTAGTGTATGGTCTGAAGTTCTCAGGAAGATGATATAAATTGCTCTGCTGGTAGCAACCTGGAGCATTAAATCCATCTCTATCAAGATAGACGTCATCTGGATCTTCTTGATTGTTCTGTCCAGAGTAATCTTCTTTCACATCGTATAAATGTTTCATCTGATCGCTGTTATGCAAGCCATTCCAATTCTTGGCATGTTTTTCAACATGGTCATTTTGCTGGTCACACAAGAATTGGTCAGGGTACAGATTTTGTCCTTGCTCATAACCCTATAAATGAATAAGAGAATTAACATTTGCTCTCTGAAAACTCAAATTTTTTCTTTCCAACTCTCAAGGGAGAACTATTTCAAATGAAAAGCAGAGCATGCTGCCTATGGTAGAACTACTTCTCTAGTGAATTTAAAGAATATTTAGTATGTAATCATCCACAAGTAGTCTCTATTCATTATATCGCAGTTTACACAAACTTACATTTTGAGCATCACTTATCAATAGATGATCATTCCACCTTCCATCTGGCTTTCGAGCTTCCTGTGACCTAGAAAAAGACAAGAAGGTGCTTAAAAAAAAAAAAAAAAGAAAGAAAAGAAACACGAACACAACAACAAAAGCTCACTTCATTAAATTAAGAGGTGCCCCAACCATACTGCAGTACAGCAGGTCTTTTACTTAAATTGCTTTCTGTACACCTCCTTAATAGGGTGTATGGTGATAGAACAAGTGGAAATAGCTTCAAGTTCAAAGAGGGTAGATTAATGTTGGATATAAGGAAAAAGTATTTTACAGTGAGACTGGTGAGGCACTGGAACAGGTTGGCTGTAGATGTGGTGGATGTCCCATCCCTGGAGAGACCAAACTGATCTAGCTGTGCATGCCCCCATTCATTGTAGGACAGTTGCACTAGATGATTTTTAAAGGGCCTTTCCATCTCTAAGAATTCTACGATCAGCCGAGATTTGGTTCTATTTTCAAAAGCACGACTTAAAAAATAATTAAAAAAATGTAGTACAAAAAGCCTTACTGCTCCTCAGTCTCATGAATGCTAGAGTCCGAATAGCTGGAGAGCTGGTCTCCACTGTCATCCAGCATATCATGGGGAAGGTCTGTCAACAGCTGTTGCAACTGAAACAGAACAAACCAACACACATTCAACTCAAATTTGGCAGACATATATTAAATAAGCTGCTAGCACAAAATCCTGTTTTTTTTTTCCTTCATTGAAAAGAAGTCACTCGTTCACAGCACAGGAATTCACAGACTTACACCCCACAAGGCTTCACAGACTACTGATTAACCTAGTGATCTTTCTAGCAAATTTTTTGGTGCAGACTTTTCCTAACAAGAGATAAGTGAAAGGTCACCATGTAGATGTGGCGAATAAGGAATGAGGAAGTGGTTCTTCATTTCTTTTCTTAGATTATCAGATTACAGCTGTTGCCAAGTAATTACAATGCATGAAAAAGCTATGAACAATGCAAAAAGGAGGTGACAGCAGCTTTTAGCATCCTATCTACTGCCTGGGCAAGAGATGATCAAGGCCTTCCAGCCTCTACACATAACATTACAGAGCTCATTAGGTGCATCATCTTCTTATCTCTTCAATTTTTACATCACTCTTGCAAAACACAGCCCACGCTGTTCTACGTTCTCTTTATAAGAGTAAAACGTAAATTAATAAAAAGGACAATAAACGGTGGGATACTAGTTACACAAGCCTTCAGATAACTTTTTTCTAACCTCTTGCTCTCTCGCATAGTCCTCTTGGTCATAGTCTTCATCTTCATGCTGAGTCTGCAGAGCCCCACTATCAAAGTCGAGGGACATTGTGCTCTAACAGTATTTTCCAGTACCCAGGGAAACCTTTCACAAAACAGGAAAGTATCACACGTGATGAAAAGGAAATAAATATATTCCAAAAAGCTCCTGAATTAAGGAGCCAAACAGACGAATGTCTTTCTGAAAGTTACACTGCACGTTAGATGTATCATTCACTTGAATTTGTTTTCCAGTATGAGCGATACTTATTTCTAAGAATTCACTATTTAAAGCCAATTAAATAGTTTAATTTGAACCCGAGCGCTTTTATCACGAAGTTACTATAATTAAGATACTCTTGCTTCGCTTATTCCTAGGCACGGATCGCGCTCTGCTCCAAGCAGAAGCACACTACAGCTCGGCGAAGGCTGGCTCCAGGTGAAAGCGCTTCGCGGCGAGACCCAGTAACCTCAGCATCACTCCGCAGTGGCTCGGGCCCCGAGGCGCTGTTCCGCCCCGCAGGCCGGCCTCATCCCGAGGCCCGGCTCTCCCTCAGCGCGGCGCCGGCGCCCCGCAGCCACGTGCAGCGGGAAGAGCCTCCCTGCCGGCCTCCGGGAGAAGCGAAAGAGGCCGAACAGCGGACCCGGCCGCCGCCACTCACCTGAGGCGCGGGGAGAGACGACGTCCGCCTCCCCTCCGACACAACGACAGCGGCCCCGCCGCTTTTCCGCATGACAACCGAACGTGCGCCCGCCGCTCTGACAGACAGCCGCGCGCGCCAACCAGCAGCCGGAGCAGCGCCGGATCGCGGCGCAGGAAGAGACGAGCGGCCTCCGCGCACCGCCTCGCCCCGCCTCGCCCCGCCCCAGACGCGCTCGGCTGCGCTGCAGACCCGCCGGTCTGATTGTTTGAAAGCAGGCGCGCGTGGCCGCGGGAAAGGGTCTGGCGCGCTGATTGGCTAAGCGACCGACCAATTGGCTGCGGCCTGTTTGCGGAGGGGCGGGCTTTTTCCGGAGATGGGGGAGTGCGCGCGCACGGCAGGCGGGCAAGCGGGCGGGCAGCGGCGCCATTTCGCAGCGGGACGTGGCCGTTGCCCGGCAACAGCGCGGTGGCGTCATCAGAGCGGTGCCCTCGTGACGTCACAGCCCGACGGCGCGACGTTCCATGATGGCGACCACGTCATGGTGCGAGCTGGCGGCAGAGCATAAGCATTTCTCACCGTAGGGCGTGTTTTGAGGGGCTGCTGTCACCCCACTCGTCACACAGCTGCCACATGCTGACCCTTTGTTCCCTTCGCCGTGCTGTGCTGGCAAGGTGGCAATGGCACAAGATGTCTGCATTGTCACCTGAAGCCCTGGAGGAGCACAGCCAAAAAGTGGCTGCGCTCAGGGGGCTGTGTCACATGGAGTCACACGGCCTCCAGGCCTGGCCACAATCTATCTAAAAAAAACAAGTTTCTGTGAGCTCACAAACTCCTTATGCAGAATAGCCTGCAGCAAACATCCAAAATAAATTTAAAAAAAAAACCCCACTTTTTTCAAACAATGACCGCTTTGTTCAGCAATGAGGAAAATATGTAATAGCTCCATCTGGTGACACTCAGCCTTAGCTGTGAAAAGTCCAACAGCTGAAAATGGGAGCTGGGTTTGGGGAGAGGCATCTCAGTCATTTCTTGTAGTATTTTTATTGATGGAAGCAAGCAGATACGTGTATTAATGTGTTTCAGTGAAATTTATAGACACTTTGAAATGGAATTAACATGCTAAGCCTTGTAAATGGGGCTTTATAGGCAACATTAGCTGTTTTTCCCAAGGGTGCTAGTAACCATTACAGCAGAGATTAACCAATGCTTACAATTTCCTCAGTATTTCCACTAGTAGTTTTAAATGAAGTCTAAATGAAGTTATTTTAAAAAGAAGTCTGTGTGTGCCAAAAGTTCAGAGTAACCTTCTCAAGATGGATGTTTTGGAAAAGTTTCCACAATTCAGATATTTTTTAATTTGGCATAACTGCATGGGAGATGCCATAATTTACAGGAGGCGATCCACAGAGGAGATAAGCAGTTAATAAGCAAGTAGAGGCACATAGGTGTTAGAAACTGAAAACCAAATTCCTGGTTCCACTCCAGAAAAAACGGATGCAACCCACGGAGGAACCCACAGTGCAGCAGTGGATGTGGCCTGAAGGAGGCTGCAGCCCATGGAGAGCCCATGTGGGATTAGTTCAGGAAGGACTGCATCCCACAGGAGAGACCTCATGCTACAGCAGGGGCAGAGAGTGGGGAAGAAAGAGTAGCAAAGACAAAGTGTTACGGGCTTATCACCGCCCCTGTTCCTCTGTGCCATTCAGGAAGAAGGAGGGTAGAAGGGGTGGATGGTGTTTTTGCCTTGATTTTAGTTCTCGCTTCTACAGTCTGTTATTAATAGACAACAGACTGCATCAATTGCCCTTACGCTGAGTCTGTTTTGCCCACTATAGTAATAGGTGAGTGATCTCCCTGTCCTTATCTCAACCCACAAACCCTTTCTCTATCATATATTTCACTCTCCCATTCTGTTAAGGAGTACTTAGCTGTGATCAGTGTTAAATCAATCACTACACTGTTGCAACACTACCCAGTTAATTCACTCTTCTTTCCCTTTTCCTTCATAGTTTTGCTTCATACACAAAAGATTCAGGAGCAACAAAATAAAGATTCTGGTCTTACTTTTGTTTCAGTTTGTGGTATTCATAGAGCAAGACTTTGTTATACAGTGTTCCAAATGTCACATACACACTCTGGATGTTTTTGCACTGGTAAAGTGAAAACTGATGGAGTGAAAAAGTTCTTAAGTCAGTATTTTGAGTGCCAAATTAATACAACTTTGAACTCAAGCTATCCCAACTCAAAACAGTATTATTCTAGTCACCAGTAGCTGTGATTTTTGTTATGAAACAGAGTTCAGCACATTTGCTTTCTGTGACCTGTCAGAAAATTCACCTTTGATGAAAACATCAAAGTCACCTTATGCAGGTCTTCCTGTCCCCTTGGCATACCACAGAAGTAGCTATTTTTGCTTCAGTTTGATCAGTGAACTCACATCAAGCATTTTACACTGTATGAAGTTCGGTAAGACCTAAGAATAGGAAGGAAACTATGCAGGCATTTACTATCCCAAACTTAGAGTTTCTGTCCACCTGACCTTGCGCTGGTACAAAACTTTAGCAAGAATTTCTGTTAGGGACCTTTTTCTTTTTTTTTTTTTTTTTTTTTTTCTTTTTTAATGCCAGAGTATTATCCAAGGAGATCGGGCACCAATATTTTAAAGCTTCTCACCTCTTCAGTTATATGTAATATCATGTTGTTCTCAAGGAATGAGGCATATTTTGTGCCTGTTTAGCTGAGGAAGAGTAAAGCTGATTATGGACTGCTCTAAATGTGGCTCTTTACATCATATTCTCTAAGAAAGCTTATGTCCTCAATTTTTTTTTTTTAGTCCAAATGACTCCTTTTGTTTTCCAGAGGACAGAGCTCTTACTATACTGTCCCATTTACCATGAAGATAATTTTTTCTTAATAGTCAAATATTTTCTTCTGCTAATTGGTCAAAAACTGTCTACCTGACAGAACTATGTTGGTAGGCTAGGAGACAGAGAATGTCCCTGCCAGTGCCAGAAGACATTACTTATCTTAAACGTACAACTTTCTCAGGCTATTACCTGGACTTTCAGTCTAATTTCCCAGATCTTTCTTCCCTTTTTTTCAGTTACCTACTAAATCAGTTTCTTCAACAGGAAGCCCAAGAAACTTCTGTGAACTGGGAATATACGAGTGTTTGTATTTAGATTATTTATTGTGACCAAACAATGGATAATTTTCCTTTAAAAGACTTTAGGAACAATTGGACTCTACGTGAATAAAGAGAAAATCATATATTGTTTTGGAAAGAATACTGAATAAGGGCACATGCACAGTTCAAACAGTCTTTTAAATAGTTTCCTCTCAAAATGTATCATTAGTTTTGTTCAGCTTTTTTAGCTTGTAAACAGCTATGTAATCAATGAAAATATATTTAGCCTACTTTTAAAAAGAGATTACTCTGGTATTAATTGGTAATAATAGTAAAATTTTATGCAAGACAAAAATATTAGGATCTAGCATGCTTGCCCCTTAGTAAGTTCTATTCCAAAATTATATTACACGTATCAATTTCAACTTTGTAAATATTGCATAATCTCAGTCTTTGAGTTGTCAGTGATAAAAAATAATCAAGAAACCATACAATCTTTTTGTATTGTGAACACCATTCATTTCAAACATTACTTGCTAGTAAAGTGCTGTTACAAGCAAAATGAGATTGTTAGTGTCTATCGAAAGCAGGTGATATTTTAGTAATATTCAAATTGCATTTGTTTTGGCAAATAGCGAAAAGGTTAGACATGTTTGTTTAACCATCCAAAACTAATTCAGTATAAATAATATTGGTTTCCAATAACTCTAACCTAAAAGGCACGTACTAATGTTCCAGTGGTTCATTCAAGTGAGCTTTTACATGTAGAGGTTTGATTGTGCTTTTAAATAGTTACTGATCCAGTATGACCTTGAAAGTGACATCTGTGCATGTCTAAAATATCCTCTCACAAATGAATCTCACACTCTGAAGGTGTAATTTTGTTAAGATTATATATATCTATATAACTATGCTTATTGATCTCTATAGATCTACATAGATATACACATATACATATATTCATATATACACACACACAAAAGGATATCTTCTGGAACAGCAGTAGAAAGTGCAGTCTATTCCTTTTGAATTGTCTTCGTAATATGAAGTTTTATAATAGTCAATGAAGTTTCCAGGTACAAATTGTCTTGGGGTTTGTGAGATCCAAGGGATTATTTGTGATAATGCAAGTGTCCCATATTACTCTCTTTCCTTACAGGCTGCTTCAAGCTCACTTCACTTCCAGAAGAGATGATTGGCAAATTATTTTCCATGTGATATTGAATAAGGTGACCCACGCTATCAAATATATGGTCTTTGGTTCTCACCTGATGAAAGAAGCAAAAGATTGTATTTAAGGTTATACTGTGCCTGTAAGTGGTTGGATGCAAGCCTATTCCATTGAAGTCAAAATGCATTTAAGCCACTGAACTCAATGGAGCAGCATCATTAGGCTGTAGACAGCAATTCAGACCTATCCTCTGACTTATCGAGAGACTGAATGTATAGAACTGGGCTGATTCTGCTAAAGGGAACAAAATAAACCTTTTTTTTTTTTTCCTCCACAGGAAGGAGGCATTTTTCCCTAATTCCTACTAAGAATTTATTTTTTGATTTATGCCTCATTTGAGGATTTTCACTTAACAGTGCTCTTTTAGCTCCAAGCAGAAAAAAGCAGAGTTCAGCTGACATCAAGCCAGCTCTATATTTTCTGTATCTAGAAGTACATTACCAACCAACTTCATTATTTAATGTTAGGGTTATTTTTCTAGCAATATACTGATGACTCAAAGGATACGTTAAGTGTGCACTAATTATCAGCACCTGGACTACAGCAATATTTAAGTACCTCAATTCTATTTCCATGGTGCTTCAGCACTTATAAGTTCTTGAACTTTAAAAGCTACTGAAGTCACCCGCTGGCTCAATTTAAATTAACTTGAAGGGAATCAGATTAATTCCATGTCCAGGAAATCATTTTGCAGTGAAATCGCTGAGCAGCTCTCAGGTTTCCATATATGAAATGTTCATACCTTGCCCTCAGGATCCACCAAGAGAAGATGCTTTGCTTGCCCTCCCTGAAGTCCACTGAGGACATACTGACCAGGTGATGATGTGCTCTCTCGCACCAAAAAATCCCCATCGTTGACTAAGAGGCTCTCTGCTGCTTTCCTGTTTAATTTGCCATGGTAACAATCTTCATTCCTTAGCTGTTGTTTTATTTGTGGCAGAACACAGAGACCAGCTGTGTTGCTTGTGGCACTCTGCTGCACAGTTTCTGGTAACTCTGAAATGAAAGGGAACATACTGAACACTTCTCCTAGAACTTTATCCTAAAAGGAAGAGGGAGACTATTTCTATAGCTTTTAAAAAAATCTAATGATTCAGTCTTGAAGCTGTGATCAAACCAACCTTGCAGACTGCAATAGTATTCAAACATGAATGCACACAATCCTCAAGAGCATTCGGTAAAATTACCATATGATCTCCTCCCATATTTTAGATGGATAAACATTGGGTTGCTAGGCAACAGGGTTTGGAAAACATGCATTTTTCTGATGCTCCACTGTTTTGGTTTTGTATTTCTTTGGTTCTATTAAAGTCAAATCTTCCCTGTTAAAAAAAAAATAATAAAATCAATCTGTTCTTTTTAGCCTTTAAGATCTAGTCTTTCCTTCTTCCTTAACAAGCTCTGAAGAGGTTGTCAAGGCTCATAGGGAGAATCATGTTGAGTGGCTCCAGCTATGTGCAGGAATGTAAGACAACATGGCCAATGTAGCCAGAAGGATTACAGCATGATGCATCTGCTGTGAAAAAACGAACAATTACTGAATGTACTAACAAAACTGGGTGGTTTGGGATATAGCCAGTCAGACTGCAAATGATTCACAAGCAAC
Organism: Lagopus muta; assembly: GCF_023343835.1. Taxonomy (NCBI): domain Eukaryota; kingdom Metazoa; phylum Chordata; class Aves; order Galliformes; family Phasianidae; genus Lagopus; species Lagopus muta. Next base: position 10,012,552 of record NC_064442.1, on the reverse strand, counting down.
ATTTTTCTAAGGAAAATAAAAAGGATACCACTTCTTCAATGAAATTGTGCAACTCAAGGGTCCTCAGGATATAGTCAGTTCCTTTTAGAGCATAATGCATGCCTGGGTTAGAAATGTCTCAATGGTTACAGATTTCCTTTACAGTGGATATGATCCAGCCCTCAGCCCCCTCGTTTGTGTGTGGAGCCAACAATGACAGAAAACACTCAGTAGGAAACCATAAGATGTGATTAAATAAAGTATTTCCAATAATGAGGATAATCAGCAGCAACTACATAGCCACCTAATGGATATCCACCTCTTGCAGTCTTTAAATCAAGACTTAGTTGGTCATACATTAAATAGATAGTACTGATCAAACAATCTGCTTTAGATGCTGTTGGATGAGATTCAGTGGTCAGATCACTTGTGCAAGAATTGGGAAAAGGCGGTCCTCATGTTCCTGCTTTGACCTTGCATGCTTATTGCCTGTGAAGCAAAAGCATTTGAGGTCATTTCCAGCTTAGAGTGGGTGAGATATGAGTGTACATGAGAGCCCTCTTCCTTGAGCACAGTATAATCCCAAGTATCTTAGAGACTTGTTCATTACCAGCTGAGGAAAATGTGATGCTATTCACTGTCACCAATCAAGATTATTACAGAAGATGGAAGATTATTCCACATACTCATTGTCTGTACTTTTCACCTTCAACCTCCTTTGTCTTGAATTTAAGAAACAAACAAACAAAAAAACAACAAACAAAACCCACTAGGAAGGACTGCACCCCTACTTCCTATATTTCTTATGAGGAAACCAAACTCTTTCTCCATGCACATGGCTGCCAAGTCCCCTCTTTTCAAAGCTTAGAAAGACGCAGTATCACAAGAAGAACCTACTTGTGTGACTCAGTGGGCTGCCAGGGATCTGCGTTGCTGCTGTACCCCGGGCTGTACAGACTGCAGATTGCAGGGCCTGCGTGTTGATGTAACACGGATCATCAAAAAGATCTGTTCTGTAGGCAGACTTCAGTAATGTTGCATCTTTCTTTGTCTTCTGTGATCTTTCACCACAACAACCTGCAATTAGTGTACAGTCTGCACAGATGCCTTTTTGTTTATTATTATTTCTAAACTCAAGTTAAAATAACCGCAAAAAAATGGAATATGAATGTTGCTGTTCTTGTATATCCCATGAAAGTCCTTTGTAAGGAAAACAAAAATTGGCAGATGAATTGTTTTTTTCCTATGGCACAAGGTACGCTATTCAAAGTTAGAATGAAATTTTCAAAGATGTTCCACACTGGCTCAGTTCTGCTTCAGTTAATGTCAGCACTAAATCCCCTGCTGATTGAAAAGAAATTAATACATATGACTCTACAGAGACACAAGCTGTATGCATTGTTTGTTGCAAAGTCCTTTCCTTCCCCTCTGTACCACAAGCTTTGTGGGAAACTGAACAATTCTCTCTTGCTATTCTGGTGGAGCAGAGAATGGGGAAGTCAGTGCTTTTGTGGCACTGCATGGAGAGCCAAAGCCACATCTGTCAGGTTAGAATCCCAGCCTAGAAACAAGTTAACAGAATATTCCCTGCAGGACATGAAAATAATGCCACTTCAGCTAGCCAAATAGCACACATATTTTTGCTCTTTAGCAAACATTTTAGTCAGAGATCTATTCATTTATTCTTTTATTTGTTCACCCTCTTGTTGCTAGAATCATTTGGTTCTCCTTTCCTTAAATCAGCAATAACACAAGGAATTGAACCATCCTCCTTCAACAGTGTAACCTGTCTCTTTATTGCAGTGCAGGTGGGTATTCAAGAAGAATGTCACCAAGCAGTAGAAGAGATGAGCTGGGGAAACACACTCAGGGCATCGGATGTAGCAAGTAAAGGCCAGAAGGGGATGGAGGGTAGTGATCCGCTGGGGCACCAGAGAGCAGGTTTCTCCAAAGCGGGACTGATACGGGCCACAGAGCTCCCCAAGGAGAGGGATGGGCACAGTTAAACAGACAACCCAGACTGGAATCCAGGCCACAGACTCCACTGGAACAGAAATTCAGTATTTGTAGGGGGAAGGGATATTTTCAGAGACTGTTAAAGCAAAGAAATATCCTCCTTCTTCAAGGCATATGAAAGAGAATTAAACAACAGAGAGCTACTGTACAGTGTCATGGCAAGTAAAATGAGTAATTCTGCCAGCAGACACAACAACGGATTAGTGCCCTTCTGAAAATCTGTAAGGCTTTCTTGTCTGCCCTTCATCTAGGAAACCAGAAGTGACCTACTCAGTGACCACTTTTCAACACTGTATTGAAAGCAAAGGGGCATCCCTTACAGCCAGACTGCTTTGGTTACTTCATGCATATGCATGTGAAAGAAAACAGAGCACATACCCATGGTTTTGTTTTCTTCTGGGCAGTTTTCATATACATTGATGGATGTTGGGCTGCCTGTCTGCAAAGAAATTGTAAAAATGGTCACATACAATAGTTTCTTGGAAACCTCACATAATGTTATAACATCTGTGCACCAGTTAACTGGCATCCAGGTAACTGAATTCTTCATAAAAAGACCAAAAAACTTTCCCATCTCCTAAGATAATATTTTACCCCATGGAAAGAAGGCAAGTGCAATTACATGTTGCAGGATAATTCCCTGTGACTCTGGAGAGCTGTAGAAACAAACTCAGGGTTGTGGAGACTACCAGGCCTACAGCAAGGATTTAAGATAACACTGGAAAACAGATGGAGCACAGGACAGAGCCTGGCAATAGCTGCCTCCAGAGACAAACCACACCTGGGAACAGCAGCCTCCTGAGCAACACCTACCAGCTGCCAGGAGGCCTGTTTGAACGTGCACCCTGTAAGCAAAGATGGTGCCTGCTTCACTGGATGGAGAAATGCTGGTGTTTCCAAGAACAGACAGAGCGGACTTTGAAGTCTGTACAGCAAGTCTGAACTCTGCTGGTTTTACTCCTAATGGTTTTCTATTCCTGACTACCTCAAGCAAAAGCCTTTTTTTTTTTTCCTACCATTTTTTGTAGCTACTGCAGCTCAATGGAGTCTCATCAAAAATTCCAGACTTAACTAGTGCTGCATATACACTGCAGTCAGCTAATATCATATGTATAGGTTGTAGAGCATAATAGATGGGAGGAAATATTTACTGGATCATAGAACTGAGAGTCAGGAAGTCCCAGATTTTGTAAATGTTCTCCTAGACAAGCCATTCAGGTCTGTATCTATTTCCTTCTCACAGAGAACAAGTTAACAAGGGGATATTACTCCATCTCCTAAAAGTACTCTAAGGACAAACCAGTTAATCTTCTGAAAGTGCTTTGGGACTCAATTATGTACTAAGCATGATTAAATCTCGCCTAAAAAAAACCCTTTCCCAGCATAGTCAGAACCTGGTTCTGATGTTAACACCAATGCTTTACACCACAGTAACACTTTATTATTCATTCCCATAACAGGCAGTGAATAGTTCTATCAGAAGATATACTTACCAAGCAGTGCTGCTTTTTGCACTGTATAAAACAGCCAGACCTTTGGTCTGTTGGCACTTTCATTCGCATGTCTAATACTCCACCAGTGGGAGGCTCTTTCCCTGGAATTTCATTGTAATATTCATGATCCTCCCTCTCCTGTAAATTCCCAGCTGATCCATCAGCACTCACTGCCTCACTGAAACAAATGTGGAAATAAAAGCAACTGATGTTATCAACTGCTTTCTAGTGTAGGCAAACATCCCAAGTGTTCATGCATCACACAGTGCACAGATCAGCCATACAAAGGTCGTAACAGAGATTGGGCCTCAACTGTCAGAATTGTTTACTTTAATTCTCTCCAAATTGAAAATGGAATCACCATGGTTCAGGCTTCAGGGGGATTGTCTTGGCACTAGACAGCCCAGATCCCTGGGATACCAATGTGCTGTTCACAAAGGTATCCAAAATGTCGACCATAAGAATGATTCTTCTGGCTTCTCGTCTCAACTATATAAATCTAGGGATGGGGGCAGGAGTGGGGGGTGACACGACTTACAAAAGAAAATTAAAACCTCATGTGGCATTTAGGAAGACAAGCCTGCAACTGTTTGAGAAAAACAAACATTGCTACAAAAAAATGTAGTCATCCTAAATGGAATGCACTCTGATTTTAATAATCAGAAACAATACGACTATTCAGCTTCAGCTTGAAGAAAACAGTGAATGACATGAAGGATGGTACCCAATGTTTTTCTTGAGCTAGAACAGAATCATGATAGCTTAAATGTACAGCTGATACACTGCAAAATAACTAGGTGCTTCCTGTACTGTCTCCGGTCCCGAAATAAAAAGCTCATCTCAAATCTTACTTCTCTGTTTAACAAGAATATAATTGGATAAAAGACCTCGAGCAGGAAAGAGATAAAGTTCAAGTAGTTGATTACGTGATATGCAGTGCAAGTATTTGATTATGTGATTCATAGTAGTTGGAGGTGGGTGACTCATTCACACAGCAATATCCGAGTTCTGTCTGAGGACCATTCTCCAAGACTGGCTGCGGTTTCAGCTCAAGGAGGGAATTTAATTAGCATCTTCCATTTCTCCTTTCTGTGATTTACTCCTGGCATAACTTCTCAGAGTTTCATAGCAAAGACTCTTCCTGCGGCTATTGTCTCCAGGGTAAACTGAGTATTAGCAGTGGAATGCCAAGAAACACTATATGACAAAATAAATATAACCTGGAGGTGGTACTGCTGCCAAGGAATAAAACCAATTTTACTGCATTGTTTCAGGCACTGTACCAGTGACACTGCCTGCACACTGATTCTGGTTTTCAGGAAGCAGCTAGGTGGTTTTACAGCTTTATCTGTTTCTGAGAGGTAGCAAGGGATCAAATTCTGCATCAATAAAGGAAAAATATGGCTCCTTAGAGAGAGCCATATGTCAGACCAAGAACTGTGCGTCCAGTGCACTGGAAACGGGGAACTGCAATCTGAAAGTTAACCTAAGTCCCACAGTATGAGCAATGGGCTGAAGACAAGACTTCATACTTTAAAACACTGGTGGTGGCTGGGTTGATTTCAGCATACGAGGCTGACTCAACTCGCAGCAGGTGGGACTGCAGGTCTCTGCCAGGCCACGAGCAGAAGAGCGGAGAGGTGAATTACAACTGCTTGCATCCCCAGCACAGACTTCCCACAGCTGCAGTAAGCTTAAATTTGGCACAGCTCAGGACTGAGCTCAGCGTGCACCAGATTTATAGAGCAAAACTTCTCCACTTCATTTACCCTGCCCAAGTAAGGACAGGATAATTTGAACATTTGTCCCATTTCCTTGCATCACTTGAAATACAACAGTTTTAACTAAGCACCTGTACAAATGTCACTGGAAACAGTGCCATTCACTGGAATAAGCTGATGTTACTCTACTACTCTATGTACACAGAGTATGTATTACAGTTAGCATACATTCAGAATGCATCACCTAGACATCTTATTTATGGATCATTCTTTGGAGTACAATTGTTCTCTGAGAAGTACTGAATAGAAGAAAACTGTCAGTGAAGTCAGTGACTGAGAACATGCTGACCTTTCATTAGAAGTCACCAGGCTGGATGGGTTCTTCAGGTACTGTTTGAACCGGAGCTCAAAAGCCTGCCCTATGGTGTTTATCACCTCCTGTGCCACCCCATTGGGACACTCCAGTATGTGGCATGCTGCAAAGAGACACTTTGCTTTAATTAGGTAAATGTCCTTTATATTAAAAAAGAAAAAAAATATATATCAATCTCTATTCTTTAGAGCAGAAAAGTTGAGCATGAGACTATCTAGGCAGCCTTAGGGCATTAGTCAGGACTGAGATTTTTCAACATGCAAAGGATGTTGCTCTGAATATATTTAAGGCATGATATCAACTCAATGAAAGAAACTCCACTTATGATTCCTGCACAGAACACCCCTGTATCTCCTCCTCAGGCAAGGTAGAACCCCTTTTGTCTGTGCTGGGAAAGACTCTGTCCCAGTGCAGAGCCAGCAGCTGACACAAGTTTAGTCTGACCTACAGATCCCCACTTAATGGCACAAAGAATTTAGAGCCACAGCCTGCATGCAAACTGTCACCCCTATCCACACAGCAAAGTTAGAAATTGTATAGAATCTTGAGCTGCTCAGTAACTCTCATCACAAAACTCAAGCAAGTCCTTGGAACAGATAAAGCAATCGTAAAGACATACATAATGATTTGAAAATTTCTTCCATACCTCTCTGATTAACAGGATCTTTTGCTACATATGCAACATAGTCCGTTGTATCCTTCAGCAAAGAAGAAAACAAATGTTTTTAAAGTTATCATTATGAACGACCTTATCACCATAACAAAGCAACTCAGTACACAGAGAGATATTCTTAGCTTTAAAAATAGGTTTCAGAAAGTGTGGAGGTGCTGCACAAGGGGGTAAGGGAAAGATCAGCGATGCAGTGGTGGATATTGACACAGTAACTGTGCAGAAATGCTTGTTCTTGTGATAAATGCAGGAGACCATTTCATGTTCTTTGGGTTTCCAGTAAACTGTGTTTTCATACTCTGCAAGGGAGAAGAAACTCAGCTGGTGCCTCATCAGAGGCATCAGGGCAACGTGACTTCCAGCCACATCTTTTAGCTGGAACAGCCCTCATTGATGTCCATGGAACACTTAAAAGTGTGAAAAGGCTGCAGAGACCATGTAATAATTTCACCATTTGTGGCATTGAGATTGACTTCCAAAGGCATCTTAGAGAAAAGATGATATTTAAAATATCACAGAAGGCAAGAGGGATTCCATCTCAACCACTGCTGCCTATGTCAGTGTGGTTAACATCAGGTTAAACTACTCCGGATCTGAAGGCCACTGCTGAGATCAGACAACCTCAGTATAATCAGTTGTCTGTTACAGATTCTCTTCACAGCTAGTGCCGAAATAGTAATCACTTTCTCCTGTGAAACTGAAACGGGATCTGAAATAGACAGATTAACATTTCTAGTCATATTGCAAAAGCAAAGAGTCGCTTGATAATTCAACATTACAGTAACAACGGTGAGGTAATGAATAACATTCTTTTAATTATTAAAGATGCATTTTGTTATTTTGGATCTTTATGGGGATGGGGAAAACACAATTGGCAGCTTAAAGGCAGAGCTCTCTTGGGGAAAGATGCAGTCAGCTGGCAGGAAACAAAGGCCCCATTTGCAATATGCACAAGAACATCCATTTAATAATTCACAATGAATGACACAGGAGGCACATCTTAGGGTCAGCAGATCTTGTCCTAGATCATTCAAAAAGAAAAAATCTCCCAAGGTAATATCATTAAAGCAAAGAAAGCTAAATATTTCTCTTGCACTTAGAAAACTCAATTTCCTTTCTTTTCCTCCCAGGTTTTTCTTAAGGTTTATAAATATTTTATGATATTTTACTTTTAAAATAAATTAGGTCTTGACTGTAACTGGAAAACTGAAGCAACTGGAGCAGTACCTGCTATTTTTATACCTTTACAACACTTAAGTGTCTGCATGGATGACTTTGCTTTAAAACAAAGCCCCCTCCAGAACAGAATCCTGCCATTCCTTAACAGTGCAGAGCAACACAGAACTGTGCTCAGACCTTGAAAATAGGGACAGTTGGAGAGACATGTCCTATGGAAAATACAGCTGGAAATATATCCCTGCCTGAATTATGCTGAGACGTGACATAAAGACAGACTCAAGACAGCCAGCTTCTAGGGCACGGTACATACTTCAGAGATAGGACAGTTCAAGGATATATATATATATATATATATAAACTATTTAACTATAAAGAAAACTGGACTTTGAAATGAAGCTTTGTGATGCTCAGCACGACAGCACGGCAGCACTTGGAGCTACCAGGAAGGGTCTGCAAAGCCGAAGGACTGTAATGCGCAGTGCAGTGTGTTAGGGTAGCATGAGCACCTCATGGTGAAAGTCAGACCTCTCAAAACGCCTTGGTTGTTAGCGGGATCCTTTAAGGATCTAATTCTTTGGCACCAGCTCCATGCAGTGCCTCCCCGCTGGGCGCAGGACTGGCAGCGCAGAGCCTGCACAATGTTCCATCCCCACATCCCTGCTTCGCCCCCCAGCTCCAGGAAGCTCCTGCTCTCAAGCAGCTCGGGCAAAACCTCACCAGCAGCTGGGCTCCTTACATCACCCCATGGCCCTCCACCCACCACACAGGGCTGATTCTCAGCTATTTTCCCCTGCCTGGTCATAAATCCAAAGAGGCAAATCTGTCATTTTCCAGTCAAAGCTAGATCTGGCTTCTACTCCTTTGTTTCATAACACAAGAACAAGGAGACATTTATCAAAACTGAAAGGCAGAAAATTCCAAACTGATTAAAAAAAATACAGTTTTCATAACACATAGAGTGTGAAATTCAGAACGCTGGGAACTTGCTGACGCTGGAGAAGGGAATAGGACATGTTTATGAATGACAAATTCCTCACAATAATTTCAATGAAAGATTTGGAAGAGGAAAGAAAACTTCTTGCATGATAACATCAGTGAGTTCATAACTATTACAGTGGGAGAAAACCCCATATCTGCAAGAAAAATAATGTCATGTCCATCTTATAGGAGCTTTGTTTATCTGAAATTCATCTAAAATTTAGAGAGGCTGATGCTGACCTCTTCTGTAACACAGCATTGGATTACAGGGACCTCAGAACTGATGCAACTCCCACGTTCATATATTCTTATTTTCAGGTTCCCAAGTCTGTGGTCTTGTGAGTGACCCTAGTCTCACTGATGGTCAGTGGGAACAATAACTCTACCTAACTATCAAATCCCCACTGAACCTCCATTCAAAAACTCCTGTGCCAGACTCCCTGCCTATTTTAGACTCCTGGTCATGATGCAGAAGCATGGCATACTCTGTTAGTGCTTAATGAAGTAAAGTATTTGCAGGTATTTCTATTCTCATAATAATTTCATATACCTGCAGAACTCTTACAAATCAATACTTACTGGGTCACCTCCAGAAGCAAATGAGATGGACTGCATGTGATGGTTGGCAATAATCTGAAAAGCATGACAAATTAGTTAAACATGCTCACGTGCATTTAGAAAACAGCAGAGCAAGCAATTCAGTTCATGACAACCCCATCTATTAATAAACCATGGGCGTATCATTTGTGAAGGAAAAAGCTTAAAATAGGAATATTTTTGGAGACTATCCATTCATGTCTGATAATATCTAGATCCTGAAAGGGTTTTTGAATGAATTCAGACACCGTTTCTAACCTTGTGAGTACACAGCTGCCTACATGAGAGTTTCATAGAAGAATAATGGAAGATACTAAATGCATTCATAAATTCCTGAGAAATTAATTCAGTTCAAAATGACCAGTAGTTAGTCTTATTTAAATGCACAGCATATATAACAGTGGCATTTTTACAAACAGTGCCCACTGATGCTCAGACCATCTTCTCTCCCAGCACTAGCACCACACTGTTATGTGATAGGACTTTTGCTAGCCAGATCAAGCGCAAACTTTGTTTAAAACACTCCCTCATCTCTGGAGACAGGCTGTTTTTTTATTATAAAATCAAGTGCAAAAGATTATGCAAGTGGGAATACAATGAAACATGGTGGCAGTGCAGGAATGGAACAAACGGGATTTTTCAGCTTGGAAAGGCCTAGTAATGAAAGACCTAGAAGAATTTCAAGACAGTCCTCCGAACACCTGTGTGCATGCTAACAGGACACGTCAGTACACTTGGAAAGAGATCTGTCTGTCCAGATTTTAGTCCTGTAGCAGAAAAGGAAGAGCTGAGAGGGCCAGACTTCAGCTGCCAGCTCCCAAAGCTTCCTCCAGTATAGAGAAGCCCTTTGCTGCTTGCTGCAGCTGAAAGGAAGGGAGACCTCAAGCCATAGGCCCTCCCAGCCCAGGAAAGCCACAGGAGCTTCCCAGCGCTCAGGACAGCATCAAGTCAGTGCAACAGGTCCTCAGAGCCAGTGAGCTGGAACTACCTCCCTGCTGCTCCCCTGCTGCAGCTTGTAAGGAAACCCACTGCTGGCCTGGCAGAGACCACGCTGGAGCTGAAGGAGGAATTTGGTGGGCAGCACAAAGCTCCTGGACTCATCTGCCAAAGGAACGGGCTCCAGTTCCAGAGCACAACCAGACTCCCAGGACTGTGCCCCAGCAGAGCCCAGGGAATCTACACAGTACAACTGATGATGCACATATATTACCCAGCTGTAATGTAGCTTTGAACAATAGCAAAGCTAAGCTCTAACTCATTATTTATATATATATATTTTTTACTCTAGGATTGTCAGAAACCCTAGTGAAGATTAGCACCTTGTTTACTAGGCACTGTACAGAGAATGACAGAGAGAGAAACACTTTGCCACGTGCTCAGAGATCCCTGGATACAAAAGACACCATCACAAACAAAAAGGGCATATGTCACATCTTGAATTACCCCAAAATATTCTTATTTTAAAAGTCAGCTTCAACAGGTGTGCATGGGAAGACAATGGGTGCTGCTTTCTGCTCAAGCACCCTGCATATCTTTCAGATGTCACAAAAAGAGGAGAATATGGTAGCAAGGATAGAAAGACCCTGGTTTACACATAGCCTACCTGCTGCGTGTCAGTGTTAATCAGTGTGAGGCTGTTTGTTGAAATGGTCAGCTTTATGTTCACACCAGAAAACTGAAGGTTACTTTTGCCAAGTACAGAAGACAGAAATTTAACCGGAGGCTTTAAACACAGAAACAAAAGAAAGACATTGTCAGCTGGCTTGGCTAGCAGCAGAAGTATATCAGAATCAAGTAGAATTTTACAGCATCTTATTGAGAATGTAATGGGAACAAGGATAACAGCTTGATTATGACAAATAGACCTTCTGACAAACATCAGCTTTGAATCACACTTGATTAAATGCTTTTTACGTCAATAATGGGGAAAAGAAGTGTTAAAGAAACAAAATCCCAGAAAGTTACATATTATAGCTAGCTAAGGAGTTCAGAACAACTAATTTTCCCAGTGAACTCTGCTTCATTTTCTGAGGATGAAATGTTCCTTATTAATCAGGAAATTTTTCATGTATTCATTCTTCAGGAGTGTGTTTGCTCATTCTGAGCTCCACACTTACTGAAGGAAACCAATAACTTCCCCTCAACACTGCCCCACAGCAGCCACTTCCACTGCCCCTCTCTGCATGCCAGCGGTTAAGCAAACGACAGGCCCATTCAACACTGCTTTTCTCCTTATTTGCAATACAAATAACCACCAGGTAGCCTTCTGACGAATGAGCTCCCTTTCGTTATCCAAAAGGCCTCCTACACTTTAGCGATCAGAACCTTAAAACTCAGAAACCGCTGAGCACTGTAGAGGTTGGCAGGAGCAGAGCTTTAACCCTGGAGAGAGGAAGGTCTTGCACAGCCCTGCCCCCAGAACGCAGCAGGCTAAGCTCTGCAGCACACTCAGGTGAACTGGCGCTCACTAACTCCAGCACAGGCTGAACCTCGCTGGGGAATCATGTATCCAGCTTATCAGAAGCAGATACAGAAGAGCAATTGTTCAGCTGAAGCGGTACTTACCTTCCGCTTTTTTATCGCTCCATTTGTACCTGATACGGCTTCACACAGTCGGCTTATTGCTTCCCTACAAACAGAAAAACACAGCACAAGCTGTTGGATCATTTAACATGCATCAGCTGTAACTGGGCCAGCAACCTTGTGATTTATTGCTGTAATTCCACTTAGAAACACTTAAATCTTCTGGAAAGTCTTTCACAGTTGTTTTTCCTTCTTTCTCCCTCCCAGCGTTAAAAAGAAAAACCTATTTAATGAAACACAATAATTCACCAGCCTGCTTTGGATTCATTCCTTTTCTTCATAAAATATACGAGTGTCACCTAATGACAATTCTTTGTTCCTAAATAAATAAATAAAACCAGCTAACCACAACGAAACTCAAAGGACCTCGTGCCTTCGAGTCCTTTCTCTCAGGAAGGCTGGCAGGCAGCATTCCTACCTGCCTTAATCCATCTTTGTTAGAACAGCAGGGGTGTGCTGAGTGAGCCCAGCTGGGTGCCCTTATGGGCTTTCTGGTGCTGGGGGGGGGGGGGGGGGGGGGTTCTCTTTATTAAAAAAAAAAAAAAGAAAGAAAGAAATCACAGAAGCAATGTTTCACCTGCACTTCAGCAAATTTCCCACAGTTTATATCACAAGGACATTCTTGCTGCCCAGCCTACGCTGTTTGGGAGTTATGATTGAACATTTCCCAGTTCTGCCCTTGCTAGGTGTGACAGTTCTTCCAGCATTTGATATCTAGGCTGTGCAGAGCATGTCTCTTTGCCAAGCTGTGATATCCTTGGCCAAACTGCGGGTTAGACAGCTACACACACAGCAAAGAAAATGCTTTGAGTGTCGCTGCCAGCAGTGCTGTATCCCTCTGGGCAGGAGATTTTTCTCTGGGAATGCTGCACAGACCTCCTCTCTTTTCAAGGTGCACGGTTTGCTCAGCTGAAGCTGGATTGCAAAGCTGCTTCTCTTAGGCAAGGGGTTCTGTCGTAGTGCTTTGTAATGCCACAGCTCACAGGGGAGGTTAGGAGGTTCAGCTTCTCGACATTTTTGCAAATCAGAGGTCCTAGTTCACCTCTAGCAGCTATTTCCCAAATCAGGTGTCCTATCCCAGCCACTCAGTAACCTCTATAGACGCTTCTCACCTCAGAAAGCAGAAATGTAAGGCAGAATGCATTGATGGGCTGTATCAAACACAGCTATATTTCTCACTGAATGTAACTGTTACAAGCTGCATCTCTTTTCCTGGCTTCAACAAAGCAAGTTCTGATGTATGGTCAGCCAGGTGATGCTTCCCACAGAGCGGCCTCCTGAGGGCAGTTAGCACAGCAGCTGGGAAAAAATCTTTTACTGGCAGCCATCAACTTTTCCCTGACTTACAGTCATTGTTTGGAAACCAGTGGAAAAATGGTGACCAACGGGGTTGGGGTGTGTTCAGCAGATTTCCTTAACATTCCTGGACATCCTGGAGATGAGGGAAGGTCAGCATGCCATGGATTCCAGGATCCAACCTGACAGTCTTATCTCAATAACCCAGCAATCACAGATGTTGCTGGGGCAAGTTTTCCATGTGCTATCCCTGCAGGATGTCCTGGAGACACTGAGCCACGCTGGCAGGCAGTGGGCCAGGTAGGCCCCATGCTGCAGGATGGCTGGAGCAGGTGGGCTGCCAGCACCCGTAGCTAAAGCACTGGACAGCACTGATGTTAAAAGGAGGCTTCCTGTCAGAGAAGGTCCTGAGAAATGAAACCTGGAGCCTGTCAAGTGTACAAACAGCAATCTGAGTGAAAGCAGTCAGGAGGAAGAGCAGCATCGCAGTGGACTGCATGAGATAGATCAGATTCAGTTTACAAACACAACCTTTTAAGCACAGCCTCTTTTTTTATCTTTTTAAAACAAAGCACTTTCCCCTGCACAACTGAAAATATGAAGTGAAATCCTGACATCTCTCCTGTTTAGCTTGGTGATATTATTTTGATGGCAGAAAGGGCAAAACTAACCGAAACAGGAATGGCACCCTGCAGGATGATCTTGCAGATTCCAATGATCTATTTGGAAAATGAAAGCTCATCTTCTCATTCAATATTAAAGGAGATTAAAATCAGAGACAAGACATTAAGGCTACCTGGGGCCTTCAAGTCTAGCTCTACCTAGAAAGAAAACCAGAAACTGAACAAACTAGAAGAACAGAGAAGTGTTCTATTGTGGTGACAAAAGAGTTCCCCAACACTTCAAGCATCCTGCATGGAGTACTCAGTTGCAGACAAAGCTGTCAGCAGCAGATCCCATTCTGGTACAAGCACATCTTGTGACTGCCCACTTCACCCCTCTGCTATGCAATTGTTCAACAAACAGGAACAAAAAACAGGCAAATCATTTCTAATTAAGTTTCTATTTCCTCTCTTTCCTAGGGGAAATCATCTTCTCACAGCTGTTCCTTGCTTCATATCATCAGATGGCTTTTCAGATGACTTAATAGACCTTCTCATATATTATTTTAAAGGTGAAAAGCAGGCATTTGATAACACCTTGCTGATAGACCTGAACATCTCTAATTTTCGGTCACTTCCATGGGGCAGGTAGAACCTGCACCATATATTAGGAAGAAAAGAAACTCTGGGAATATCCATGATGAAACTGGATTTACTGTATCCATGCCTTCTTCCTGGAAGCACGCTCTTAATTCATTCTTACAGCCGTTCACTGTCAGTCACTCGCTTGGGCAAGTCTTCTAGATCTGCCAGACAGCAAATACCTTTGTAGGTCTCACAGTTAACCTATGGATGAAAATGCAGCTCTGTGGCTTCTGGGATTTGCTTCTCCATTTTCCATTTGCCAACGAGAGGCAGCAGCAGCAAATGTGGCCTTATTATTCCAATCATGTTGCTGTTGTTCCTTTCTCTCCTCCTTGTCACACATCCCAAGGCAAAGCACTTTGGATTGTTTGTTTTCCTTTAAATCACACAGGCTGAGATAACTCCACTGGTGCACTCTGCAGCAGCTCCTCTCACCTTTGGGAGCCTCAGAACTAAATGGGGAAAGCCATGAGGAATTTAAATCGGTTTAGTTCAAGGCAAATCTTGCCCCTCAACAACTCGGCAACTTCTGCCATTTGAAGTGAGGTCCCTGCCTGCCAGTCCAGCAGTGTCCATGCAATTACACACACTGACCACTGGCAGCTGACACAGTTTTTGTTTCCATAGTGAATGGGAGAGATTTGGGTCAGCTCCTGCGCTGCACACCTGTGGGGCTGAGCCATGGAGCCCCGTGCAGCCAGCCGGTGCTGCAGGGAGAGCAGAAGGAAGTTGTGGTGTCTCAGCAGCCAGCAGCAAGGTGGGCAATGAGAGGTGACAAAGACAGCCCCCTTTTGGCACCTGTGAGCCTTTAGGTCATCTCAGCAGTATACTCAAACTCAGATTTCGTCCTCTAGGGCTGCACTGCTACAACAAGCCCTGCCGCAGAGGAGGCACTGGTGCTGACAGAGAGGCACTTTGTTGATTGTTTCCCCAAATGAGAGCAAAAGAAGAGCAAGGGGCTGATGTAAGCGAGCAAGCATGCTGCTGGAGATCTGCTTTTAAGCATCGAGGCCTCTGCCTACACCATTGAACAGAAAGGGATTGTGTGTCTCAACAAAGTTGAAATTAATCTTCCAAACAAAGTCAGCTTTCTTCAAGCACCCATCCCACCAGTCCTTTGCAATGCCCCTCGCCCCAGCCATGTTGCCTGGCCATTGCCAAGTTGGAGAGCTATTGCCTGGACCTGGGATACAGAATCCCTTTTCCCATACATGCCTAGATACAATCACTGAGCTTGATTTAACATAAGTGGGAGGTGGGAAAGAGAAAAAGAACTGAAGGGCCCCGGCAAGGGGAGGGCATGCTGGGCTCTGGGCAGGCATGGGATGGACAGGAAGACACCTCCACAGCACAGGGGCTCTAGTCCCACTGCTTCATCAGAATGCAAATGACCCATGCTGTACTACAGCTGGTGCAGAAGGGACTTTCTTAAACTGACCTTCCTTCCACATCACTTTCAAATAGAGCATGGCTCTTTGTTTAGTGAAATGCCGTCAGAGTAAAAATATGTTTTTATCCCCTGTAAAAATAACACAGATTATTAAAATGGAATCATTTCAAATAACTCCTTCACTGTTGTGTTGTGGAGGGCATCCATACAGTGACTTGTCTGGGAGAACAATGGGAGAATAATCAGAGTTATTGTCACCCAGTCAGGACATAATCGACCGAACTTTAAAGCTAGCATGCACACAGCCCTTCAACAGGCAGTCTGCAAACAGCTTAAGTTTTGAATTTCTCATACACAAAAGAGTCTCCCAAGGTCAGCAGTGGCATGGGGTTTTTTTTAGGTGGTGGAACTATTTCCATTGTTAACTCCTCACATAGCCTTGGTTAACAAAACCTTAAATTTGGCACCATTTGGGCCAAATTTAAGTTGGCAATTTCTCTTTAGGTAATAATTCATATTCAGTATTTTTCAGATAGTCTGACCAAAGCTCTGTCAGTGTAGCAACGTGCACAGACCTGGCCTTGCAAATGGGAGGTAACCTCACTTCTTGGCTGGTGCTGTTGAAGAACACAATGCATGTGTCCGAATCTACCAAACTGATTTATCTGTGCAGAAAGTCTACTGTGTTTCTCCTTTGGGTTGGTAAACTATATTTGTATCTCAGGCACTTCTTCACATACACATTCAGGAACGGTGCTTGTGCTGACTAAATGTAAACAACTGCTGACTTTGAATCTACAACAAATCTGACTGCTTTAGAGTGCAGTATATAAGCATTTAAGGAGTCAAGTTGTGCAGATTCTTCCTTTTAGCTGATAAGTCCGGGAGACAACAGGTAGATGTTTAACACTTATCTCGTCATGCACCTTTCCTGCCTCCAGACTCTTTGATATGAGCACTTGAAGAAGCAAAAGAGCATCTGTAAATCATCTGCCAGCAGGAAGGAAGAGCCAGGCAGCCACAGGAACCCTAAACCACACTTCTGGCATCCTCAGCATGAGCTGAGCCAGAAAAAAAGGCTGAGGAGGAGAGAACATGGACACAGCTGGGCAAAAATTCTCTGCAAAGACCATTTGGGGCCGGAGAGCAGGGAGCTCTGCTGCAGGACCACGAGTGCATTCGAGCAGCCCCTTTGGAAAGGCACTTGTGCTTCCTCATAGACACAAGGACTCTGCATACAGGGCAAAACTAAAGGTAAAAATAAAGCGGATTGTTCTCTTCTGGACCTGCCAACAATCAATTGTGAGACGACCTCACTACATGGAGGGACCCACGGCACCTTGCATCAGGTGTGAAGCAGGGAGAAGGCAGCAGAAGACAAGCCTGAAGCGCCCAGGCTGTGCCTTGGCCACAGCAGCAGCACGGCTGTGGCACAGCCTGCATGTTCACCTCGTGCCCCAGGTGAGCCCAGGCTCCTGGCCCAGCTGCCAATACCAAGCACCAGGTGTGCCTGTACCATGCTGCGACTGCAGGGCGATTCTCTCTGCATCCAGAACAAGGGCTGGGCAATAAATTCAGCCTGTGGCTGAAACAATCAGTTTCACAATGGAAACAGCCTATTGTAATGACCACGTAATTCAAGTCATTGCTTGGGAAAAAGCAAAGCAAACCATGCAAACTTCTATTCAAAAGAGTCTGAGGGTTTGGCACGCAGCAGTGGCTTTATACAGAAATAAGTGCTCAGGCTTTTCTTTCTCGTGCTGAATTCCCATTCAGGAGTGCCTACCTGGTGACTTGTGTTCGTGTGCCAAAGTCCAGGGACCTCATTGACTGCAGCACTTCAATACAGCCCATGTACTGTGGAGAACAAAAAGAGACAAAGGATGGCTATGTTAATACCTGCAGAACAGCTGAGAGGAGGTCAGAAAAGAAAGCAAGTGTGATTTCAGCCCACTGAATTTACGCAGAACTACAATCTATGTGGAAAATCAAATCAGCCGTTCCAAAGCAGCTTCATAAATAGATGAAGGTTTACTGAAAAGTGTGCAGAACAGCAAGGAAGATACCAGCAATTCCAACAACACAGCACAAAAAAGAGATGAAGCCCTCGGGGGACACAAAATCCAATCCTTCCTCTTTCCTAACTCTGCTCATTGTCACTGATTAACTTGTGCCACTGAGCCGGGAGGAACGCATCGATGCTGCAGCGAAATTCCCCCATGTGCAGAGAACACCTGCAGGACTGCTGCACTCAGGGGCCTTGGAGCAGTGGGAGGCATTACCAGGCATGAGGAAAACCACCGGCCCCCTGCTGCTGCAGGTCTGATGACAAATATCCAACCTCTGCAGAAGATGGAGGAGGCAGAGTTGCAATTCAAGCTCTTAGCAACAGCTCTTTAAGAGCCTGCACCACAAAGTGACTGCCTTAAATTAGAGGCTGAGTCCCACCTTTCTGTTGTATGGGGCACAGCTGAGGGCTTTTTCTATACTTATTTGGGATTTATGTAGGACAAATTTTCAGAAACATCAAGACTTGGATGATCTGTGACCATACAGAACCCTCTGACATTTTGCACAAACCTACGGAACATTTTCATCTCGATGAAGTGCACCAGGCTAACTCCAGCCACTGAGCTTACTTCTCTCCAAAACATTTTACCCATTCCTTTATCATTTCTGCTGATAGCCATCCCTCCGCTATTCAGATGCAGATCTTGCCAGCTTCCCACCTGGCATCCCCTGTTTGACACTGCAACAGTCACCTGGGAACGGAGCATCCTGCAACAGCCCGGCCCCACTGAGCCCTCCCGCATGGAGTCACAGCCTCTGGGATCCATCACAGAGAGCCCCAGGCAGGGGCTGCATGCCCTGTGCCCTCATTTTGCACGGACAGAAGCAGCACTGTGTGCAGAGAAAGGCACTGGCCTGTCTGTGAATGGATTCTCCTGCAGTGCTCAGGAATGCAGGTGCCTGCTCCAGCTTCAGAGACCTCCAGAAATGACTGTGTTAAAAAGAGAACGTGTGCGCGCAGTCAAGCAGGGATTCCACAACAATGGTATTATATCCCTGTTTTGGTTTCTTTCCAAATAGCAATGCAACCCTTGGGAGAACTCCAGAATTAGGTCAGAGCCCTGGAAGGACATCAATAAGAATCTGAAGGGTTTGCAGAACTGCTTCCCTAATGAACATTTAATGACTTTGTAAAGGACTCTGAGAGCTATCTTACTTGTTAAAGATATTCCTGCTTAACGGGAACAAAGCAAACGTGGAAGATATGCCTCAAGCCTCAGCTCACAGCACGGCAGAGACCTCTGGTCCTACAGGATAAGGTCAAGCATTCTGTGAGCTGGCTGGGTGCCCCTCGATCCTTGAGAACAGCAAGACTTAGAGGAGGAGGTGAGTCATGCACTGATAAGCGAGTCCCTGCTGCATCCTGAGCAGATGCGTGGGAAGCTGCTCTAAGCAAAGATGAAAAATCAATATTAGGTTTTTGCATAAGTGACCCTGAGTGAAGCTCAACTTATCAATGATTCACAAAAGGCCTTCTTTTTTTTTTTTTCTTCCTTTCTTTAAAAGCCTGAGTAAGGAAGTGCATTAACACAGTACCTCACTGCATCCCTCATTTATTTTATCTGAATGAGCACGGTCTGTAGGGCTGAACCCCCACATCCCTGGGCAGGGGGAAGCAGTGGGGCTGGGGAGGAGGACATCGGGGTCACGGAGCTGCGAAGAAGCCCAGGGAGCACTCAGAAGGAACAATGGGATGCTGGAAGCCTGGTAGAGAAAACAAAAGATATCTCCAAGGAAGAAAAAAAGTAGTGAAAATTACACAAGGATGATTAACCCCTCCATTGAAGAAAACACCAACGCAGAACAGAGCCAGCTGCTAAGGACCTGACCTCACTGATGAGGGTGGATGCTGAACCCACAGATGTCTTGCCCAGTTCCTGTAGCAGTGACGCATGGCAAAGCGTGCCCCCATCTCCCTGCAGCAGGATGGGGAGCGGCTGTCCTGCGGGAGCCCGGTCCCATAGCATCCAAAGGGAGGGAGAGCTGGGGATGGATTCTGCTTTCTTACACTGCCGGGGCTGGGAGAGAAGGCTGCTTACTAAAGATGCACATCTTTTCACATCCCTCTGCAAGAGATGATGGAGAGTGACTGCAGACAGGATGAGGGACTGCGTGGGAGGAGATGTGAATGCACCCGGCAGGGCTCGCGTGAATAAGCTTTTGAGGCACCCTCTAACACAGCCCCACGTCTCATTGCATTCCTTCCCACAACACAGTGAGTGGCTCCAGCTTCAATGACAGCCAGTGATTCACCAGGAACAGCGATACAGCTCATGGAGCTCCTAATTAAACAATACAGCTGCAGCCTCACGATTTGACTTATTAGTTAACAGGCATTAACTCATGCTTAATGCCAAGGGCAGCTCCTACAGACCCCACAGCCATCGAACAAAGGATCCAGGTGGCAGGATTTGCTAGTAGAAGCAATGCTGCTGCTACACAGCCTCTAACCAAAGGCATGTTAGATGCTGCTCGGATTCCCTAAAAACATGACAGTTACCTGGGCAAAAAAAAAAAAAGAGAAAAAAAAAAACATTTAAAAAAATCACAAGCAGCAGTATTGTGTGCAAATGAGGGTGTCAGGAATCCTTCTCCCATCCAAGCACTTAATTTTCCCAGCACCTGCTTTAACAAGGCACTTTTGAAGTAAGGGGAAAAGATTTCTGAGCCTCCCACCCCTCTTTCCTCCGGGGCTGCCAGGTGGGGAGCGGGGAGCTCTGCTTTGATTGCTGTGAATAACACCTTGATGGATGGGGCCGGGAGGGGAAAGCAGCACACGCATGCAGCAGCCATGAGCACGTGGCACCTACACACCACGGCAGGGCCTGAGAGCACAGGCAGAACAGCCTGGAAAACAGTCTGGGTTTTGCTAAATAGAAAATTTCCAGGGAGGGTTTGACCCTTTCATTTGTGAGTTTTCAATTTTTAATGCCCCATCCCTGGAGGCGTTCAAGGCCAGGCTGGATGTGGCTCTGGGCAGCCTGGTCTGGTGGTTGGCGACCCTGTGCACAGCAGGGGGGGTTGAAACTAGATGGTCATTGTGGTCCTTTTTAACCCAGGCCATTCTGTGATTAAACAAGTATTGAGGAGAAAAAAAAAAGCAACTAACAGGGAAAAGCTCCTGATTTTATGTATATATATACAGACATATGTACACAAACACATTTTCAATGAGTGTATACACACAAACATATACACATGCACACTTTCCCTTTCTTTTCAGTTTTGATCTGAAAAGCCCATCCCACACCACTGCAGCAGGACAAGGGCTGTGGCAGATTCGGTTCAAAGAGAACCCAAAGCAGCACCTGCAGCTGTAGCACACGTGAGCAGCCCACAGAGAACCACTACCCTAAGGCAGAGGTGGTGACAGCTGTGGGATGAGGGCTGCCCAGCACCCCGAGCCCTGCTCACCCCTCACAGCTGTGGCTCTGCAGCCACGAACCACCAGAGCTGATCTCCTTCCTGCCAGAGAAGTGCAAGAACAGCCGGGCCTTCACTCTATTCTTAAAGATAGCGGTACAGAGATAAGCTCTGTCCTGGCTCCTGCTTCAGTATTGCTACTTGGGCTCTTTGATATTCACACAGGCAGGCTGGAGAAGCAGGCAGGTAGGGGGCTCAGCATCTTGCACAGTCCAGGTGATGTGAGACACACGTGGCACCTCCAGCTGCTGTGCACAGCTGCAGTCACACCACAGGGCACACAGGGAATCCCACTGCTAGCACCTCTTGAAGCAACACCTGACAGATAATTTCTGCCTCCTTCCAATTTATGGGTGACAAGTTTTGATGTAAACTTCTTATCACTTCAGCAATTACTGTCTTTCTGAAATACCTGGTCAAAAAGCCACCGGGTTTGGACACAGCACATCAGGATGTGTCTCAGCGGTGCTCCTGTAGTCCTGGGTCTCCTACAGCAACAGAGCTGCAGAAGGACATCTCCCTGTTGTGCTGGGAGGCCCCTAATAGTCAGCCCTTCAAAGATGTTTTCTTGGGAAACAGCCTGACCTCCACAGCAGGAAAATGCACTGGAACAGTACCTGGGGAGCAGCAGAAGGGGACAGCCCCTTCACCACTTCTCTGGACCTTCCTGTCACGCTGGGCCTTGGTTTTGCTTCTCCTTTTCCTTTCTGGTTGGTGTGGTTCCCAGCAGGTAACACTTCACTGCCTCTGCCCACGAGCCCATACAGGACCTGGGAAATCCCCCTATCAAGGGGCATCCTGCAGCCCTGCAGGGACCTCAGAGCCTTGGCTGTGACTGACACCATACAACAAGCAGGTGCCACAGGCCATGCACAGTGACACCACAACACCAGCACACTGCCCACCAGCACTGGGAGCCCCAGCAGGCATTGTGCTGTCATGCCATGTACCACCTGTGTGCCCATTAACCCAGTGAGCCACTGCTGGTGCCAAAGTACCAAGTGCCCTTATAGGAAGCCAAGCACAAGAGGACAGGCACAAGGGTAGCTCAGAGAACCCCAGCCAGTACAAGCTCCCTCCTACTGCTGCCTTTAACAAGTCAAATGAAGATGACTGCACTCTGATTTCCATTTCCACAGCTGATGACCTGACTGACACCCACCCCACAGCTCCCACAGCCAAAGACCTCACCCACAGTAGCTTGCCTGCTGGGGAAGGGTGGGCACAGCCACGGCCCCATTTTGTTCTTCTCCCTTCTGATGTGCAATGTCAGAGGTTCAGAGTGTGGAGAAGGAAGCAATGGCCATTGGCTTTCCACCTGGCAAGGTCTGGGCACAGAAGTTAAAGATCCAGAGAGGAAAAATGGAAAACAAGAAAGCTCCCGAGTGTGACATGGGTGGAAGAAGCAAAGCCTTGAGCCCAGGGACTCATCCAGCAGCACGGTCCCCACAGCCAGCAACTGCTGACAGCAGCCAGCACCAACAGTGACAGCACAGTGTGAGAAACACCCAGAGCAGCTGTGGTTGGGTGTCCTCTGGAGGAACAGGCAGTGCTCTCTGTGCCCAGAGCAGTGGTTGCAGCCCAGCAGCACAAGTGGAGGGCAGCCTCGGCATCCTGCACCATGCAGAAAGGGCTGCAGGGCCAATGCTGGGCCCAGCACTGACAGATGTCACAGTGTGAGCCAGCACCTGCCTGGCACCAGAGCTGCTGGGAAGGACAGGACCTTGCCACAGTCCTTCCCCCCCAACACACATTTCAGAGTGACCTCATTTACAGCACAGCTCAGCTGTGCTTCCCCAAGAGCCTAAGGACAGCCTGTATGGCAACTGATGTTGTCTACCTCTGGGGATAGCTGTGCTCCTTTTAACTCCCTCGGGCCCTCAGCACAGCCCTACATCCATCATTAAACAGCAGACACACAGGGTTTGTCTCAGACCAGAGACTGACCAGTACAGCCTGCAGACCCCTGTGCCAGCGCCCGGTCCTCACGCTCAGTACTCACCCTCACACCGTAGCTTGTGCCCGGCTCCTCCGCACTCTCCCCGCTGGGCACGAGGCTGCCTCCCAACCTGCCCACCGCCTCTGCCGCTCCCCGCCCAGCGCAGCCGCCCGCGGGCCTCGCGGTCAGGTGTGGCCCCTCCGTGCCGGGCTGAGGGTACGAGGCCGAGAGGCAGCCGAGCTCAGGCGAGGAGGGGCCGCCAGGGACGGTGACGCACTCAGTCAGTTTGGTCCTCGGCACCTCCTTGCTCCCCAGGCAGAAGCTCTTCAGGCCGGGCAGAGCGGAGGGGTTGGCGAGTTTAATGTTGGCCATGCGCGGGATCAGCGCGCACAGCGTGGTGCAGGTGTCCTGCGGACCCAGCGGGACGTCCTCTGCCAGCAGGCTGGGTGCTGAAGGGTGGGAGGAGGAGGAGGAGGAACCTTTGATGTTTTGCGGCCCTTCGTCCAGAGACGTTACGGAGTCGTTCCTGAAGCGGCTGTACTTGGCCCTGTGCAGCATCCCCGGGTGTCGCAGCAGCCCCACGTACAGGACGTGTGCACAGAGGCTCTGCGGGCCGCGCTCTCTCATAGCCCTGGCAGATCGGTAACCGGAGCCTTGGGCACAAATCGCCTTTGTGAATAAATCAGACGGAAAGCAGGCAAGTCAAACAACGTTAAAAATGGAAACCTGACAGAGATTTCTGCCGACTCCCTCCCAAGCAGCGTATTTTCCTCGATGCGGGAGGCTTCCAGCCGCACGGCCGGCCGGCATTCTCCGTGCAGTCCCACGGGCAGCGGCAGCCCACGCCCAGGAATGCCACCCGAGCCCCTGTCCCCCCCTGACGCCACACACCGGGCGCTCACGGCCGGGATGTCACCGCCAGGTACTGGCCGCAGCGACGGCCCGAGCGCGATCCGGCCAGGGCAGAGCAGAGCACAGCAGGCGAGCCCCGCGCTCAGCCGCACCTCCAGAGCATCCCGAGCCCCGCCAGGTGCGCGGCTCTCGGTGCCGTCATCCTCAGCTGCCCCCGCGCCGCACCGCTCCTGCCCGCACACGCGTAAAGCAGAGCCCTCCCAGCCCGCAGCAGCTCTCAGCCTCGGGCTCGCCAATTCTTGCTCCAAAATCCTTCAGCGCCGGACCGCCGCGGGCTCGGTTCAGCCCCGCGCACGCCGTACCCTCGGCACACAGCAGCGCCCGAGCCGCTCCCGCCACGCCGAGCCCTGGGCGCCGCCGCCGCCGCCGCCGCCTTTTATGAATGAAGTTTTTTTTTTGTGAATGAGCCTCAGCGCGTGCAGGCGGGCAGCGCCGTGAATGGCGCTCGGCGGGCGGCCGCGGCCCGGCGGCCCCCGGGGTGCTCCCGGCAGCCAATCGCCGCCCGCCGCCGGCTCACGCGCCCTCAGCGCGCGAGTGCGGGGGGGCGCGGGGCGGGAGCGCGGCGGGGTCGCGCGCGCCGGGACTCCGCATCTCCTGCGGCGCGCGGAACGCTCCCGTTGCTCCCGTTGCTCCCGTTGCTCCCGTTGCTCCCGTTGCTCCGCTCCGTGCGCGGGACTCGGAGCGGCGGCGCCTTTGGGAGCGGCGCTGCACCTGCAGCCCTGACCTGAGGGCCTCCGGACGGTGCTGCCCCGAAGTCGGTGAGAGGGGCGAAAGGACGCCCCTTCGGGGGTAGGGCGGGAGGGGACGTTTGGAAGGAAAAGAACAACACGACGGCTCGTCCATCACCAGCAGCCCCAGAGCTGTAGCCCAGGCACTGCACGGCCGCAGCACCAGCAGCCCCGCTGAGCTCTCGGGACCCCAGCTGCAGGCAGCGGCGTGGCGCGGGAAGGGTTTTTTTGCTTACGGCAGTAGGATGCACATACAAGCATGAGAACAGAACCAGCAAAGAGCGGCATTGTCCGAGGAACATTAGCCAGGGAGGGGGTGGAGGGCAAAAGAAAAATGCCTTTGTTGATTAAAAAGCTAATTTTCTCAGAGCTACAAACAAGATTTCTGCTGAAGATGCTGGGAATCCAAGCTCCAGCCACCCCAAGAACAAAGCGCCTTTAAGCACTGGCACAAGCAAGTCTCCAGAAACCGGGCCTCTGCCTTGTGTGAGGCCCACACGAAGCCCGTGGGCGCTGCTCACGCTTGGTCTGCCTGCCTGCATTGCTCAGGGCCTCCAGGTGCCCGCAGCCTTCTGACCCCCTCCCACCGTGCTGCACTGCGGGGGAGCTGCCCCACACCCACTCTCATGGGGCTTGGAGGCAGCAGCTCGGTGCTGCTTCTGAGCTGGGCCTGCACAGCAGAGCTCTGCACCTCCCTCAGAACATATGGAGCAAATGGAGGATTCCCCCCACCCCATATAAATAGCAGCGGCAGCGTTAATTCATGCAGACGTGCACTGAGCACACTGCACACATCCCCCTTGACACGCATGGCTGCAGGCAGAAAGGAGCGAGCCCAGCACTGCTTACAGCCAGGTGGGAGAAGCTGCAGGCAGCCCTGCAATGTGCTTCTGTGCGTCCCCATGGTGCCCTGCAGCCAGCGACCACGACCTGGCTCCAGATCTGCAGCAGGAGGGAAGCAAAGGCAAAGCTCAGCTGAGCCCAAAAAAGCCTCAAGCTCAATCCCTGCAGAATTCCCCTCCCTATGAACAGGTTTCAGCAGCACAGAACTACAGTCAGCTTGAAAGGAAGTTGGAAATTATCACGCTGTTATGACATCAGGGGGCTCAGCATCTGTATGCCAGCATGCAGGGAACATCACCTACTTCACATAGCTTAGAAGTGTTTTTCCAGAGGGCAATGCACTGGCACACATTTGGGCAGAACAAACACAGCAGCACCACTGGGCCACCCTGCGCTGCCTTTCTCAGAGCCCCCAGGCTGGGCACTGTGCTGCCATAGTGAATCCAAAAGGAAGCTGTGGCACAGGGTCAGTTTTATTGCCTTTTACTGTGAATGTGATCCATCCCTCCACCAGCAGCAGCGCTCCTCCATGGGCTCAGCCTAGTTCTTGTTACCTGCAGCTTCACCTCACCACCTCTAAGAGCCCTCGCAGTGAAGGGGCAGTGACCCCTCAGCTTCAGCTGAAAGAACCACACTGGAGCTGACATTGCAAACCACAGGCATTGCAGCCCCCTCCTTGCCCCTCTCCATTCCCACACCATGAAGGGCAATGGTGGCTGCATGCAGTGTGCTTTGGGTCAGGCCTTTTCAGCCATCACTGATGAAGACCCATCAGCACAAACCCACCCTTTGAGAGCTCCCACTGCTGCAAGCACATTTGCACCTAAGGCCTTCAGCGCATCACTGACAATTTTTTTTTGCAGTGGTTGTTCTGCTTTATGCACAGCAGTGCAAAGTGTAATCCCCACTATAGTGTCATTAAAAATAACCATCAGTAGAAGCTGCCAAACATTTCTTAAATGGGGACAGAGAGGGAGAAGTCAGTGAGGCTTTATGGCGATTAACTTTGTTATTTCCATAGTACAAGTTACACAGGTTTCCAAAGTCTGTCTCGGGTTGAGAAGATGCATGCAGAACTCAGGTTTGACGAGCGATTCTGAGAGCAGCAATGCTTGCTGTCTAATGTTTGTCACAGCAGCACTTTCAAGAGAGGACAACTGCAGAAGCAGAACTGAAAGAGGAGGCGAAGGCACAGAAATAGAAAACTCAAAATTACAGGATGAAGCCGTGTCCTTTCTGAATCGCTACAAATATTCTCACCCGTAGGAGTTGCAAAACCAGCTAATGACACCGTTAGCAGCGGAAGCGTGAGCAGTGCCAGTGAGTCACTGCAGAACAGGGCAAGGTGCTCCAGCGCCCTGCTGCTTCCCAAGGTAATACAGCACACGGAGAGGGCAGCAAAGGGAGGCGACTCCAATTCTCAGAATGCGTGAAACCCTAATTTTGAGGGGGGGATGACAGCGGTTCATTCCTCTTAAGTAGAATGTTACTTTCACCACAATATCCCAGACCTACATCAGCCTGATGATCTCTGCAGGACGGCAGGTTCTTCTGTATTACGTTTCTCTGGTTATTGCACAGGATGCTGTGTGACAGAACAGAACTGAGCACTGTGCTGGGGGAAATCCCCCGCTCACACACCACACAGAGCTGGGAGCCAGGGCTGCTGCTCTGCCACCCCAACCTGAGCTCAGGAGAACCCAGTTGCAAAAAGACACATCACCCAAAGCCGTCAATTTCTACAATCATTTTTATTAGTTATGGAAGAATCCCCACTAGTATTTACATAGTGCAAAAAAGCTGTTATTACTCCAAAAAGTACGGTAGACAGAACAGTTATCCTTCATACAGCAAAAAAAAGAAATGGAACAAACCCCTTCATATTGTATTTCATAATTTTTCTACTGCTTTAACCTAAGTATTACCATAAATCTTTTAAGACATCAAAGATTAAACAGCTTTCCTAATTAGACTATTTAAAAGTAAAATATATGAACTATTGAACATTGAGAAGGTGGGCTGTGCCAACTGGGTTTCTATTTTCACTGTTACCATTCATTGGAGTGGAAGCTTGGGGTTGAACATTCTTACATTTCCTTACATAGGCAGGGAGGGGCAGAGCCCTCTGTTACGTATTTTTATGGCTTGCATCTGCTGGTTTTTGTTCCATCAACATATCACCACGTCTCGTCTCGACATGGCAAACACTGAAACCAATTCAGTGGTTCCATTAGTTGGCACAACTTCACAGAAAATACTTAGTGACAGTTTCAGCAAACAGCAGCTTCTCAAACAATAATACTTTTTACAAACGTGTTTAAGGTAACGCCATTAAATGTAAGCTCGTGTTAAAGAACCAGACAGAACCACACTGTGTAAGCTCCCTCCCACCCAAATGAGCATAAGGACACCTCTTACCTTTACCATAAGAATACCAACAAGTGCATCTTTGAACATTTTCTGTAACTTTTAACACACAGGTCAATACCCTCAGTCACTGGCAGCAGTGCTCTTCAGTGTGTGCTGACAGGATCAGGTCCTGAACCTCTGCCATTTTCACTTGGCCCAACTAAGGACAAAAGCTCTTCAGTATTTTCCCTTTCACGTATTTGCAATCCACATTTCACGTCAAGAGATACTTGAAGTATTTATATAAATAGGTTGCAGACATAGCTGTCTCTATCAGCTTTAAAGATCCCTACCCCTACCACAGATAAGTCATTTTTGATTTTACCAGATAAATTAAGTGGTGAAGTCATCTCCATAAAGAATGCCTTCAGAAAAGTAGATTCATTTTCTGGATAATCATATCCACAACAAAAATATCTACATGCCTATACCTACAGAAACACCTTCTCTTGGGAACCATAACAGCCTGTATAATAAACTGTGTACTTGTATACCAAATAGAAATTCAGCTACTTTAAAAAAAAAAAAGTCATGGTACAGTAAAACATTTTTATGCTTTTTTTTTTTTTCCCATTCCGGTGGTAATAAAAATCAAAGTTACCACAGTGAGATACTATTCTCAAGTGCTTCGAAGTGGTAAGGAACTTCCCTAAACTCAGATGCAAATGGATCACTCCCAAAGGAACTGCAGTTTCACTCCCCATTATTGCTCATTCCCGGCTTATCAAAAAGGAAGCACTAGGGCCAGTTTCCTTTGCACCTTCTGTTCGCTCCTCCAAGGGTGATCTGCCACACTGAAAGAGACTAGTTCCTTATTTGCTGGCAAGTTAAGAGATATTAGAAGTGCTATGTCACCTTCAAGAACTATTAAATCTGTAGCAAAATTGCAGTTAAGTAGTGGGCTGAATATTACAAGTTTTTTTTTTTTTAATATATATATAAATGTCAAAAAATCTTAAAATGACAGTCCAAGTTCAAAAAGACATACAAAAAGATGCATTTGATGCTAATACTTCAAGATCAAAAGTCATTTGAATCACTGGCACTGAAAAAGCAAATGGAAAAGTTACAAACATCTTTTTTTCTCTTCTGATGTTCTGTTCTGCCCTCAGTGAATACACTGATCCCAGCTGATGCTGAGGCGTGCTTACACATCCAAGGGCAAGTTTTGCTTGTCAGCAGTTCAAACACCTATCATTTCCTAAAGCAAGAACTCTTTGCAAACATACAGACAGAAGTCTGCCATACAGAGAGTGAGAAGTTTAACATTCAGGAGGCGTCAATCCTCAGTCTTTGTTTTCCTACAAAATGCCTGTTCTAGTATCTAGGAAGATTACATTAAGGAACTAAGAACACGACAGAACAGCCACTTGTCCAAGCAGCTCTCTACACTGCTTATGTACATAGCATTTGCTATGCCAGTATCTATCAAAGCTTTATTTACATAACACACAGATTCCATTCTTCTCATTAGCATTCAAAAACCCAGGGGCAGACCATTTCTAAACCCAGAGCCTTTTTTTCCCAGTGCAACTCAAGATGCCAGCACTACTACTACTACTACAAGCGCTGGTCCCACGTTGATGAGTGTAGAACACCCAACTAGGCCAACTACTTTTGTTTTTTTCCTTCAGCTACTCCAGAGGGTTTTTTTTTTTTTTTAAATGCATTCTGATACAAGTGATGAAGAAAAATGAAGTGGAATTAAAGCGTATTCACACAAGTTACTCTTTGGCTACTCTTGTAGTGAAGCTCCCGCTGCTGGCAGTTTCAGTACATCTCTTGCCAATTTAAGACAAAGATGAAAAACTCTCCTTGCATGCAAGGTTTGAACATACTCCAATTTGAAATAGAGTCATCATCAGTTAACAAATTTCACAGAAAATCTCTACAAACGTATGGTTCAAGGTGGGGGGTGCTTCCTTCTTGTACCTCAGAGCCACTGAAACACCTCCCCAGACTGCAGAGCACTTCCCCTTTTCCTGGGATAGCTACTTCCTTTTCTACTCCAGAGGTCAACTCCTAAGGCTGCCACAAATGAGAACAGGCAGAAAGGGGTCCCATTTGGAGTACAAACTGTGAAGATCCATCCTGAATTCAGCAAGAAGGCGGCCAGGATCAAAGCATGCAGATGAGCTTATCAGTAAACTGAGCCACTGCATTATTTACACTTGCTGTTAAATAATTTTTCTTCCTTTTTGTGATGTTACATAGGTTACAATATGCAGAAACGGCTTTCCTGAGGTAAGTCAGAGGAGAAAAAGGAAGTCATCAGTTTACTGAAATCTCTGGATAGGGATTACAGTTAGTGATCCACTCTACGGTTTGGCAGACAGCAATTGCGGAGAGCATGGGCAATTTTCCTTTCCTGTTCTTATGCAATATTGCCAATTTGTAAATAAAATAATAATAAATACAGTAGTTACATCCCTCTAGCTCAAAGTTGTTCTGAAATCCAAAGTTGGCATAGCTTATCGTAATCATTTCATCTAATCAGCAGCTTTGTAACGATGCTTTCGCCAAGGCTGACAAAGAACTTGCATTTATGTCAGCATAAGAACCACATACAGATTTTCTCTTTACTTTCCATAAAGACTACAGATGGGTTTTTTCCAGCTTTTTTTTTTTTTTTTTTTTTTTGAAAACCAACACCTAAATCCTGCTTCTATTTCTAGACAGTTTCTAGACAGAACTAGAAAAAAAAAGTCACAGCCAAATACACTGCCATGCCTGGCATAACACCAGTGAGAAGCACTGGTAACTTGTCAGTCTTAAAATGCATGTTATCTCTTTGAGAATGAGCTAAATGGTCACATAAAAGAACTCTGCTTAAAACTGGTCAGTTGTAAGAAGTTTCCTTTTACAAGACGTCGAGTGATTACTTACCAAAAGATTTTCCACACTGTTTCTATTCTGGGAAATAGAGAGTGATTAAAACCTAAGCTCATTTTTAAATCAAACAAGTAACAGACAGCTACGAAAATATTGTGAATTAAATAAGCACTAAATGTTTAACAGTGCAAAATGTTGAGATGAAGCATACAGATAATGGCTGCAACTTTTACAACAGTTTTAATACAATTTCTAAAAAGTTCCTGAGTTCCTGCTGATTTTCACGGCATGTAGATGGAATCTGAATGCTCCTTGTTCAAAGAGCCGCAGATGGTGGGCTTATGCTGAACGTTACTTGCATGCTTATCATTTGTCCATTCCTCACTATCACCAGCTGGATCGACCTGCTCAGAAGTCTCTATTTCTTCCTCCTCGCTTTGTTCTGCATTGTCTTCTTCAGCACCACTGAGGGTCTTCCCAAGCTGAAGAGTCTCCATAGTTCTCTGGGTCTCCGAAACCCAAGATTCAATTCTGCTATTAAGCTGAACCTCTACAGAAATTGGTTCGTGGGCATAATCCTCATCATCTTCCTCATCTTCCTCGTCCTCCTCTTCCAGCATTCCTGGTACAAGAGTACTGGTGGTACTGATCATGGAGGAATTCAGAATATCTCTGCAGCTGCCATCCAGTGATCCTGTCTCCGTACTCTGCTGTGAGGCCCATTCCAGATTGTCATCTGGTTTCACCTCTTCTTTCTCACCTGGTGTGGCTTTTCCAAGATTTGTTGCTGAGGTAGTGCTGGTTGTAGCCAAGGGTGGCTGTTTATTAGGGGTAGATTTTGCAATTTGACCACTGCCAGCTTTTTCTGGTACTGCAGTCTTGGATGAGGATTCTCTCTCGTTTTCAGAGGTTTCTAACCCATCTGATGTCTCTACCATATTTCTCCAGTTAGTTTCTACAAGTTTCAAAAGAAATTTGTGTAGGAAACAGATTAATATATATATATATATTTAATACAATTATTTTTTCCAAACATTCTGGCTTAAATAGCAATTGGAAACAATCATTTTAAATATTATTCTGCATTTTCTATAAAAATTTTAACCAGAAAAATCAGTTTTGTTTAGTACAGTCTTACTACCAGGCTTTTCCATGCAAGTTGAGCAAAACTTGAAAATCTACCTCCACCAATGCAAGTTAGTTAATTCTAACACTTAAGAAGAGTGGAACTTACAGTTGTTATTTCCTGTATTGCTTAGGAGAAATGACTTACAAAATGAATCAATTTTAGTATTATCCCTGACAGCTGTAGACTAGATGAAGAAATGCTGTATTTTTAGCTGCATTTTCCTTTAAGTAGCATTTGGAAATCTCCAGCTTCTGGTTACAGAAGTAATTTTCCTTTTTTTAAACTTACCATATTCTTTTTCGTTCACTTCAGATATGGGTTCAGAAATAACGCTACAGAATGAGATAGCACTTGCTGCAGAGGGATTACGAGAATGACCCATGTGATGAGGAGCCTTCTTGACATTCTTCAGGGCTTCTTCTGCCTGCTCCTGTTCCATTGCAGCAACCATATCTCTGTATGCTTTCCTGGCCTCTTCAGTCAGTGATACCAGCTTATTAAATAAATCCTGAGTATGAAGACAGGGTGGGTTTTTTGGTTACTTTTTTTCCCCTTTTTCAAATAAATCAAGTTTCTGCTTTTAATCAACAGTATGCCACATAACGAAGCTTAAGCCTTCTAACACCAAACACCTTTACTTCAACCAAGAACTGGCTCTGCATTAAATATAAACACCGTTGCCCATTTACAAGGCTTTCGGATGTCCTTATTTGAAATTACTGCTTTCTTTACAACCTTCCAGAGAATTTCATGTGGTCTTTTAAGTCTACAGGAAATTTACAGAGGTGTCATGGAAAAGCATTTCAATACATTGGCCTTTCAGATATGAGGAAAAAAAAGCTGAATTTCAAAAGAACAGGACTTAAAAGAGATCAGGCCAAGGCCTCTATCAAACATGTTAGATGTGTTGCTCTCTATGCTAAAATAATTCTCAACTATAAGGAATGTAACTGTTCACTCCAGCCCTATACCAAGTGAATTACTCACCTCAGCACCTGAGTAGTTGAAGATACCCACTACACTGACAGGAACCAGCTTGTTCACACAACGACCAAGAGCTTTACGTCCAAGAGCAAAGACAAATGGAATTTCCTGTTCCCGTGCCATGGCTATTACATTATACAGAGCTTCATCCAATCCACCTTGAAGAAAGAAATTTAACAAGTATCCAGTCAAAAGTCACAGCATGGTGACACGTTCTGTAACCCAACTTTAACTGAAATTAGCCAGTAAAACTTCGAGAAACACTATCATAAACTACTGTGTACTACAGGATAAGCTGTAATCTGAGTGCAGCCAGTGAGCACACATCAGGGTGCTTCTGTTGTCACAGCTCTCTTACTGAACAGAGCTTTGCTCTTCTGGTACCTCAGAAAGCTTCTATTTGTGTTTCTGGTAGTGGCAAAAGTGTCTTGATGGCTAAAGTATTTCCTTTAGAGCAATACACATTCCTCTTAAGTAATCCTCCTTAAAAGGACCCAGAGCTCAAGATTTCAAGTATACCATAGACACACTGGAATCAAGTTGAAGTCTACTGTACACATTATCCGCTCATCTTCAGCTTGTTTTACTCCTCATGGAGAAGTTTATTTCCAGAACAGAAGATTAAGAGAATAAAATAAATATAGACTGGCAATTACACAATTGATTCTAAAGTGTTACATCATGGTACAGCAACTGAAAAGCGGCACTAACCTTGCTAATCAGTGCTATGCAGTGACACAAGAAAACCATAAATAAAATGAGTTAGAGACATCACTTGTTTCTATCATTCATACCTTTTGATTGGATTTTTTCACAGTTGGGAGATATAATTACACACTTGATCTTGTTTAGCTTCATATGCTTAGTAACCTCACGCAATCCCATCACCAGCCTTCTCCTTGCTTTAGCTCTCATGGGATCTTTTTGATAAATTCGTTCCTGGAAGCTGACAAGCTCTTGCAATAACAGAGTCACACATTCATCAATTTCTTTACTCAGAACTTGGTTACAGTATCTGTCGATTCAAGAGACATCAAATATTAGCATTGCACATACACAGTTTCCACTGAGTCTTTCTTACTAAAGAACTGTATTACTTCAAGATACTTGAAGGAAAAATAAAAGAAGCTATTTGAAGTTGTTAAAAGGGACTAGAAAAAAAAAAAAAAGACTGCATATGCGAAGTTTAAGTAGTACCTTGAAAAAATAATTATTTTTTCTAGTAACATCAGCAAGAGGATTATCTAAAAGTGCATAGAAAAACTCCAGGAAGTGCCACAAACAATCACTCTTTTCCTTAATTTAATGATCTTAAAAATAAAGTTAGTAAACAACATAGGAAGAACAAACATTACAGTATTTTCAACATCTGTAAATATTGCTTCTCTTTTCCATCCACAAAGCATACCCAGCCCTCCTTTAAAAAATTTCTCAGGATTGCTTTCATCTAGTTTTTGTTCCAGCAAAGTAAATCCATGTGTGTATGCATACACAATACACATCCACGCGTGCATGCATATATTTACACACCCAAAACACACATAGCTATCCATCTACAGGAAGACAAAGGGGCAAGAAAATACTTGCACAGGCTGAATAAAGGCTAGTTTATGTTCATTCACTAAATCTATCCACACTTAAAAATGAAGGGGACATAAAGTGCAAAACTTGAATTCAAAAATGCAGTGCTCTTACTCTCTGAATCTCTTGCTGTGAATTTTGGTTATTGCAGAAGATGCCATTGGACTGCCTATCCCAGAACTAGCAGGTGAGCCTTGGGACACCGGGGTCATGCAGTATGGAGAATTCTGACTTGCTGGTGAGAGTGAAGTATCACTGGGCATACTTAGCCCTGTTTCTGAAAGACAGGTTTGAAATACA
Organism: Lagopus muta; assembly: GCF_023343835.1. Lineage (NCBI taxonomy): Eukaryota > Metazoa > Chordata > Aves > Galliformes > Phasianidae > Lagopus > Lagopus muta. The sequence continues at coordinate 9,977,880 of NC_064442.1, read as the reverse complement.
AAGACATTTTCATGTAAAAGAAACAGCTTTACAATTCTTAGGTGCCTCTCTCACTCTCTCCAAATTATAATCTGAAAACACTGAACAATATTTTTCCCTGGAAGAGTAATTGAAATGAGGCAACATGACATAAGCACACAGACACTCAGCACCAGCTCTGAAGCAGTACACTGGAGTCTTTGTAGACACCTTCCCTCCCATCGCCAAAAATCTCCTCACATCAAGAACAAGAAAATTCCTCAGGGCATTCCAGCTGCTTACAACTATTGCAGCAAACTGACAGTCCAGATACTGCAGTTTATTGACAAATGTTTTCTGTACACAAGAAAACTATATATTTTTAACTAGTTTGCAAATAAAACCTAAAACAAATGTAATAAACATAGCATCATTTATTAACGATGCTAATTAATCCCACAGGTTTCAAATATCCACTCTAGCTAAATGAGGTTAGGTTAGTCATGGTACAGGGGGGGAAAGCAGGAGCAGAAGGAAGAGACACTGACCTTCTTGAGAGGCCAGCTCCTGAGACTGATCAGTAGGCAGGCTTATATGAACTTCTTTCTGCTCATCAGATCCCAAAATGCTATGATCTACTGATAATCGGCCTTTCTTCTCTTCTCTCTCTTTCAAAATGATCTAGGAACAAAACCAACAGCATCTAGAAATGATGACCTTTAACGAAAAACAGCCATTTGACTGACCAGAGCACAAAATAATCAATGTGTTTCAAACTTCCCTATTCATACCAGGATAAACAAACATTAAATCATTTAAGTTCCCTCATGGATCACAAGCAGTATTTTATTCTAGCATTTTACAGACTGTATACTCCATACTCCCATACTTCCACATAAGCAGTGCTTTCAACAATTTTTATCGTTAAATACTTGTACAGCTTCTTTCTGGGTATGTGATACTAAGAACTCCTAATTCCCATTTCTTGTAGAGACATCTTATGCAAGAGTAAGAAGTGTCTTTACGAAGCACCACTGTAACAGACAGAATCCTCTCTTTTAAATAAAAAAACATGCAAAGATAACAAGGGCAGTATATCTGTGGTGCTTACAACAAACAAGACAAAGGCTTTAATAACAGATGCTTAAAAACATTCCTGGACAGGTATCTGTCATTTACTTGAGTTTGAAGTTCACAGCTAACTCAGGAGAGAAAAGGAAGAAAAAGATCAAAAAAAAAAAAACAAAAAAAAAACCAGAAACCTATATGCAACTTAGCCACAACCAACCGTGTATAACACAGCTTTATCAGATGCTAACTACTCATGTTATAGGGTGGTCTTGAAAAAGTTGCTTGCTCTGCTACAGGTCTTCATCATTTCCAATTATTTTTTTTCTGTCTTTTATTTCAGGGCTAGTTTTTGTATTTTGCCTTTTAATTTCAGCATATACTTCATTCTCCCTGTATGCACCTATTCTGCATGCACACATACATAAAGAAACAATTAGTTCCACATTCACTCAAAAAAAACATGTTTTGCTTCAAGTTAGACACCCACTGCTAAAAAACCAACAAAAACCAACAAAAACCAACAAAAACCAACAAAAACCAACAAAAACCAACAAAAACCAACAACAAAAAAAAACAGGGTAGGGAAATTTAGCTCTGCATAGTACACTACAACATAGGATTCAGCAACACGGAAACTATGCAAGTGTTTCCATCTGTTATAATGCTTATAGTTAAAAAAAATCCTTGAAATCCCTATTGAGATAAGTTTGCATGCCCTCAACTAGCTCCAGGGCTAGAAAAGTTATGTACTAATGCACTACATGCCTCAATCAAGGTATCAGTGTAACAAGAAACAGAGAGAAAAAGTCACGATTCCTTACCCTACTGTTATGATCACTAGTTCTTGGGTAAGAAAATAGCAGTTCTTACTTAGTGTGTTCTGATTCTGCACTCAATGGCTGATTGTTTACCTTTTTAAGTGCTGTAGGGCGTTTCAGTTTCGAAATCTCTCTCTCTTTTCCTCTTTTCACTTTTGGAGCAGTTGAATCTAAAGGATTAAGGCAGCCCATAGATGGCTGCCCCTTTGTTAAAGACTTTCTGTTGGCAGACTCTTTGGTATGAAAGGGAGCAGCACTGCCAACTAAAAATGAGAAAGATGTTAGTTTCACTAGAAGACATGTCAGATTTCGTTCAACAGTGCTTTCAGAATTTCCACCGATGAATTCTTAAAAGTACACTTTCCTTCCTTGGAAAAAAACAGTTTATAATGACAGGAAAATGACATCATTTGATATTGTCACTTCCAGATGGTTTTAAGCTTTCTTCAGTTTAGCCTCATGTTTTCGGAAGTTACGGATTCCAGGAAAATAACTACTTGATAACACTGATAACGGATCTCTCAAATGACTACATGTAACATCACAGTAGTAAGATAAATTGCAACTATTTATCCAAACAGTACATTTTCCTTCTGCTAACTAAGCTTTCAGAGACTTAGTTAACTGAAGGATAAAACAGATGAGCACAGCATGAAATTATCTTCTGTTTCTCACAGAACACAATAAATATTGTCTCCAATGAAAATGTCAGCCATTCTTTGTTGAGCTGCTCAATATAACTTCACTGACTTTAATTAACGTTTGAACGCAGATGAAACTCAAAGCAGGTAAATGAAGCAATGCACATGGTAACTGTGCACTACAATGGACTCCAGGATGTCTGCTACTGCTCAGGAGTGAGATTCAGGGGTTACAATAGACGACTATGAAAAATGTCAGTTCTGCACTCAGCAGCAAGCTGAGAAAAAGCTATTTTTGTGTTAAGCGTTGACAGGAAAAGCATTCTTAAGAACAATCACATTTTAAATTTACAGTGTCACAAAATGCATTTAGTGATAGAAATACCTGTGTATGAAAGAGGTCTGGTGTTGGTGATCTGACGAGCTTTCATTGCTTGCTGCTGCTTTTCAAGAGCTGCTAACATGTCCCCTAGATCTAACTGAACAGGAGTCTTGCTCTTCTTTCCAGCAGCTTTTGATAAAGCCTCCTGTAGGATGAACATCACATGCTGATAAATAAACAGCACCTGCAAAATTGTCTTCGAAAAGAAATTCTTGCTTTTACGGAAGGAGGCAGCTGCTAAAAGATACTCCTATCAACTGCATGCAGGGGAGAAGGGCAGAAAACCACATACCTGGAGTTTTTTCTGTTCCATGCTTATCTCTGAATACTCCTGAGCTGTTGCGAGTGCTGCTGCCAAGGCCTTCTTCTTCTGACTTTTGGCACGCTTTGGTACAGAAGTTGTAATGGGAATTGGAGTCTGGACTATATTGATTGGAGAATTCTCTGGTAAGTCATCTAACTGGAACGTTAAAACAGCGCATACAACACAATTAAAGACCTTTCTCTTCAAGACCACAGAAAGCATTAACAAGCTAGAAGCCAAATGAGTAATTATTTTTATCATCAGTAAGATTCAATAATTAAATACATCTAGATGACCCAAGTAAGGTAAGAAAATAAATCTTAGGTAATTATTTTTGATAGGAAAAATACTATAATTTTTCCAGTTATCTTCTGGCTACTTTGCAGTCTGATTGCTAAATGAGGGCGATTTTTTTCTCCACTCAAAACATTTCATGAGGACTTGCTTTTCATGGACAGCAGCCAAATAGGTTAAGTAGTTTACACAGAGGTGTGAAACAAAACGTTTAAGTAGATCACATGAAAAGCACATCCGCAACACTTACTTCTACAGTCTCAATGTAGATGTTTAGCTTATTTTCCTTTCAGAATAACCTATTCAAACTAATTCCTTCAGGAAACTGAAACACTATGTATTTGCAGATTTAACAATTCCACATCAATGCAAGTCCCTCAAGTCAAAGAATAGCTAGGATGTAATCCAGGCATTAATATAAATAAACCCATATAACCCTCAAAATCTATCTCAGGAATCCTTTGGCATGTACTATTCACTCAAGATTTAGCACACAATTTCACAAAAGCAAAAAAACTTATAAGAAACAATCAATGAAATGGAGAAGTGTTCAAACACATCATACAGTCTCTCTCATTAACAATCTCATCAACAGATAAGAAGCCAGCAGTCTTTTTACGATGGGTTCTACACTCCATTTAATTCACATTTTTTACACACCTAAAGCCAGCAATGCAAATATGCTCAGAAGATCACAATTTAGACATTGCATAAGTTTGTATCTTTTTAAAATAGATCTCTATTACTATTACAGTATTTCGTTTCAAAACAACTTCTGCTAATTTAAGAATAATTTGCTTTGTTTTAGAAGAATCACTTACTACTTTGGGTGAAATCTTCTGCTGGATGTTACTACTTTTGCTGTTGCCATTGTCACTATTTAGTTCTGGAAACTCATCTTCATCCTAAATAGTAAAAAATAATAATAAGAGCACAGAAGAAGTCATCACATTAAAGTATCAATTGAAATACCTGAAAGGACAACAGCAAGTTTAATGCTGAAGATCCACGTAAACTAGATGTGCTTGAGACTAACACAGAAAATGACAGAAAAAGTTAAAACAGTTCTGTATCTGTATAACCATTTTTTAAGAAATTATTTATCACCTCTTCAAATAAGTTCTGCTATATTTAGAAAGGAAAAAAGTCACAGGACAGTAGTTTTTATTTGCAGGCCAAAACAAAGTTTAGCAGCTTCTCCCATTTGATAACATCACTTGTTCTACATTTATCTCACTAATGCATTGACAGTTTTCATACAACGCTACCTCAAAATACAGAGGCTCAGGACTCTGCTCTGCTCTACTCGACTGACTCGTAGTTAGAGGCTTCTCATGTCGTTTCTGCAAATTCTGTCTCCTTTCTGAAGATGTGCTGTGGCCTCTGCATCTGAAACCAGACTACAAAATAATGAACGGGGTTGGTATTATGCAGTTTCAGCTTTTCAATATGTGTGCATGCATGTAGGACATTCATATTTGTTAATTAGCAATGAAGAAGGCATAGTTTATATGGAATTATACTTAACAAGCTGACTATTTTAAACATTAAAAAAAGCATTCTACAGATAGCATTAATCTATTCTAAAATTCATTGTTTTCATATTACAAGAAAGAAAATACTTAAATTCACATTTACCTGTGAACTATTTCTTTGCTCAGCTTGTCTTCCACCTCTAATAAACGTCTGTGTTTTTTCAATCCAAGGCTTCTTTTGAATTGCCTGGGAATTTACGTTAGTCCAACTTACACCAGCTGAAAGGAAAGTGCCAGCTATAAAAAAAATGAATCGCTATCACAGAGTACATCGTAGTGACATGCATGGAACCAGAGCCAGGAACTCCAATTTGATACAAATACAGTTCTTCGTGTAGTTCTAAATTCCTTACAACATTCATTTCTGTAGCTATTTACAGAAGTTACCTGAGTCACTTTTATGGAAGAGTCACACAACAATATTCAACTGAAGATATTCAAACTGTCATTATCAGCAAGCAGTCAGATAAAGGAAATACTGAATGCACATCCACAACAATTTCGGTCCAGCCATAAACAACTGCCACTAGCATTACCCACAACTACTAATCACATCTGTTCCTGCCCTTAATGTATGAGTGCTTCTCAAATAGAGTTCTTTACTTCTCAATGAAGAGCAATGCCATTACCATCCATACAAAAACTGAAGTCCAGAGTAAGGAAGTATGAAAATAAAGTACAATAGAAGCACAGCCTGGTGTGAATGCTTCCATTGTAAGCCCTGGATTTTTTTCTTCCTTTGAAGAGAGAGATTTTGATAAACTATTAGTAATAGCTACTTACACACTTCCATTCAACAAATCAACAAGGGAGTATTGATGAGAATGATGGATATCACAAAGACAAATCTTCTAAAGTGTCTGATGAGTTACAGCAGAGTCCTGGAAGCAGACCATTCCCAACAAGACAAAGTAAAAATAAAACACACACAGCTCACTACAAAAATGCTTACTTGTATTTATTGATGGCTCTACAACCTGAAAAGGAAAAAAAAAAACAATTGTTTTAGTAGCCTTCTTTTTGGTCTGCAGGATACAAATATAGTTAAATTACCCAGTTATGTTTACATACATTCATTGCACAAGAATCTGCATTTCTTGAAGTCACAGCTGCAGCCTGGTTATTGCCGTGCTTAGGACTACAGTAGCCACTATCACTGTCAATGTCTGCTTCGCTTGCGCCCTGCTCACTAGAGGACTCCGCAGCAGGGTGAGAAGCTCTTCTGCGTCTGCCTTTTGACTTCCAAAGCATCGTAGAGGCACTCTCAGAAAGTGACTTGTTAGCTATATCTAAAGGAAAGTCTGTGACACAGATTTAACAAAGTAATTAGTTAATAAGACACAAAAAGTCCACGTGATAAGAACAAAAGGAAAAAAAAAAGTCCTCGCACTTGACAAAAAATTCCTTTTAATATTAATGACATCACCTTTTTTTCTAAATATATATATCTATCTAGATGCATATATCTATGCATCTAGATCCAACTCCCTCAATAAGATAAAGGTGTTGTTGGCAATAGCAACATCTCTGCAGGAATACCACATCATTGCAACACTGTACTCTGACAGACTGAAAAGGTTTCTGCAAATACCAGCGGCCTTGAACTGCAAAGATCTCTCTCAGAAGCTACCTCTTAAAAGAAGATGGACCAGTTTCAGAAAGATCATAGCCGAAATGTAGTTCTAGTTATTTTGCACTCCCTTCCCCCCAAAAACAAACAAAAAAGGAGTTACCTGTTTGCTGTGATGCATCAACCAACAAAACAATCTTTGATCTGTTCTCAGGACCTGATGAACTTGTCTCCTTCTGAGTGGCTACATTTTTCACTGGAGGACGTTTACTTTTTATGTGCATCTGTAACTGCTGCTGCTGTTTTAAAAGATTAGCCAAGCACACACATAAGCCTATATAAGCCATATACTATTTGACTTCATAGTTGTAATCAAGTTAAACAAAGTTCCAGTGCTCCTTCCAGAAGCCACATATTTGAAGACAAGGGGTTAAAGGAGATATTCATAAATTACTTGTATCAATCTCATACACTGCATTTATTAATCTTTTCAAAGCATTTTCCTGCGTGAACTTTTTTTTTTTTGCTACTTCCACATCCTAACAAAAGGAAAAAGTATGAATATATTCCGTTCTCTCGGGACATAATTCAGACCAAACTAGCAGAGACAGTGGGAACTCCCCATATTACACTTACAGGTTTTAAGCTCACCATGTATTTTAGCCCCAAAATATCTCTGTGTGCAGCTACACAACACTCCAGTTAACATCTTTTCCACCCACCTTCCCTTCCATTGATATACTTCCATACCTGCTCTTGCTCAAATGAGAAGCATGTTTCTGTGCAGGTGCTTTTATTTATAGTTTTATTTTTGCCATTAAAACAAAAACCAGACTGTGCCAAGCTTACTTTTGGTATGATTGGTCCCCTGTTACTGCTTCTGCTTCGCTGGGTGGATATTGGGAAGACCTGGCCCGATGGGTTGGGACGCTCGGTGCACTCTGTAGTAACTGTATTCACAGCATTTGCTGTTTGAAATGGTGCTGAATAGGGGGGAGGAAAAGGATGATAGAAACCCATGACCTGAGCACAGGGTGCTGGCATCAGCTGATAGTATGTGTATTCTGTAGAAACAGGTGGTTGGGCAGGTATTATAGGATAAGCAAGGTACGGTCCTGCAGGATTTGGGTTGGGTTGCTGCCATCTGATGTCATTGTTATATAATGGAAACTGTCTGTAAAAATTCAAAAGGAAAGAAAAAAAGATTGTTCAGTAAGTTTTTCCCTGTCAAGAAAATTCTGCACATCAGAAAACCACCACTCTTAGGAAAAAAAGCCAAAACCATTACATAGACCATTAGTTTTTAGTAACTGAACTTAAATCTTAAAGATTCCAATTAAGTGATGTTCAAATCTCCGATTACACTAATGAGTAAAAACGTAGAAATAGTTTTGTTTCTCTTGTCACGTGCAAATTTATTCCTAATGTTAAATTTAGAAATTAGGGGTGGGCATTTCTCTTGAGAAATTCTTGGAACCAACTACAAACTAAGTTTTTTCAGCATCTCAGAGAATAAGCAACTTCAGAAGCAAGCTTCCACAGGTAAGCTAGCAGAAAGATGACAGTGACATGCCTGTTAGCAGGGCCTGAATATTTGACCCTGAATAAAAGGAAGCAGTCAATTCATCCTTGCTCAAAATGCCTATGAAAATGCAGGCCTTAAGAAACACCTGTAAAAGCCAGCTTCTATTTGAGAAGCTTACTAATAAAATGAAGTGTGGGTATTTCTTCCAGTGTTTATTTGAGATACAGCATACCACAAGAGCACTCCCAGGGAAGCTCTAAGCCCAGTTACTGTCCCTCTCTTCACACCCGAAGAAACCAGGAGAGCATCAACAGAGAATGCCCAAATACTACAGAAAGCAAATGACAGGTAAAGAGCCAGGGTAGTTTTACAGATTTGTTGTGGGCAGTTGTTAAAGGATTCTTTTTGTTCTTACCTAGGCAAACGCAGCAGTACTACAGAGTGCTACCCTAAGCAAACATTGACTACATTTATCAACATCAACTAACAAATACATGTGTATTCACATAATGAGCACAAAATAAAGAACATTACAATTGTGTATTTAACCAAAAACCTTCGGGCTAGAGTGATGAGATCCTAAACTCAATGTATTATAACCAGTTATTCAGGAAACTGGATACAGCTACACTGAGTGCAACAGTGTCAGGTGTTCCCTCATAGCAGGATACGCGTTGCACACCTAGAGCCTTGCTTCAGAAGCAGAGATTCAAACACGAATCTCCTGACTGCCTGGGAAGGCAGCAGACAGAAGATTTGTATCAAAACCCTGCAGCAAGTGAAAAGAGCAAAGAACACCAACTGAGGAAAGCAAAAGGAAGCAAACAAGCAAAAAACATTTCATCCTTACTAATGAGCGGAGGGGAGATTAAGTGCAGCAAACAATGAGTATACAAGCAGTTGTTAAAATTCCAAACTCATTCAGAATTTTTCTTCCATTAAAACCACAACCACATGTATTACCTATTGGATTGATTTTCCTGTACAAATGGATAGCAAGTGATCAGGTAGCTGGGGATAGGAGTTGCTTCCACGCCATTAACTCCTCCGCTGTCACTAGGAAGCGCCATCGGGATCATTAGTGTTTCTGGACCCTTCTTTTGAGGAATAAATGGTTCTACTTCAGCTGACAGCTTGACATTCTGAAGAAAGAGAAAGCATTGTAATTAAATACAGAATTAAATCATTTAGGAAAATTAAGTTTTTAATTAAGAGATTCATAAAGTTGTGTGGCAATCATCACAAACAGCAGGCAAAAGGGCGACAAGGCTACAAGCCTTCTGCAGTCAACTGAAAGAGGTGGAGAACAGTTGGTAAGTGGTTGTTGGATCCTTCCAGTCATAGGCTGTAACACAAATCAACATCTAGCATTTATATTAACCTTTACAAAGTGCTGTACAAACACCAATTAATTTAAAAGGAACTGAAGTTCTGATCTTGCAGAGGAAATGCTAGTCTGAACACAGAAAGAAAGAGACTTGCACTGTAGGTGGAGCACAGTTGTGTAGGCTAGCATAATTGAATTCAACATATGGAAGATGTAGTAATGCCTGGTGTGCACTACCAAACTGACCATGTTCCCAGGCAATTATAGAACAGATTTTTTAGCCACCATAGGTTTACTGCTAAAATAGATGGAACGTGTGTGGGGTTTTCTTCTGTGATACACCATCTGCACAATTTTAACATATTTTAAAGTGTTAGAAATATGATCACATTTTGTCATGATAAGAGAATTAAAGACTGCTTAGAAATAAGTTTTAAACTGTGCTCTCAAAGGAAAAGACCACCCCCAGCCCCAAAGGCATCCTTAGCAGCTTGTATAGCTTTTTTACCCACGGCTTTGGTCTGGTAATAGATTAGCTGGGCCCTACCTTTCAACAATGACAAACGCTCCATTCAGTCAGCTAAAGAAGCCCTACTCTGAGATGCAGATCCACTACAACCTGAAATTCCACCTTCTACATTTAGCCAGAACTGATCTAACTTTCCAAACTTTTCAGCTTCAATTCCCTTGTCTCACACTAGTTGCCAAGTCCTTTGGTTCCAAAGCAGGCAAAGACTCCACAGCTGTTTCTTTCTTTTGTCCAGGAAACTATTCCAAAAGCCACACACAGTCTGTAAGAGGACATGCTCTTGTTTTAAAAGAGGTGAACCCTGAAGGTTTGATGTGCAGTGGACAATCTTCTGTCCTTGTCACTATTTGTTCAACGCCCTCAAAATCAGGTAGACAACACTTCTGAAAACACCATGACAAGTAGTCACAACTACCTTGTGATCCTGAGTTCACACCTTCGCTTTGTCAATCCCACAATCCATCTGAAGACATTTCTGTTACTGCCCAGAATCTCCACGTAATAGCTTCTTTTACAATTTACTTTTGAAATAAAACACACGTGCAAATCACATGCTTCCTTTATCAGCATGGGGTGAGGAAGTAGGGAGAAGCTGGAAGGGGAAAGTCCAAAAGCATTTTGAAACTGCAGTTGTCCACTGTCAGTGAGGAAGCTATTCTTTTTCTTGATGAACAGGCTCTTTTAACACATCAGACTGAACAGGAAAGACTCCCAGCTTAAACATTTGTTCGAGCAACAGTGAAGTCAAGACACTTCAATAGAAGAAAGTTTAATTAATCAGTAAAAGATAGAAAATCATAACTAACAAAATGACTAAGAACCTGCGTTGCACTGTAATTTACCAAACAAATGAGCAGAAAACCAGCAGTCACTTAATTACTTGGTTGTCACAAAGAGAAGTGGGAAGAAGTTTGCACAGTAAATGCTCTAGGGCTTCACTTAAGTATTAAAACTTACTCTTAAGTCATCATAACTGCCAGTACTTGGTGCACCATTTTTATTATATTGAAATATTTTCTATATGTGTACATGTAAAACTTAATTGCAACATGCGATGTCTGAATTCCCTGCTCATTTCAGAAGAATTCTGCTCATTGAATTCGGTTAAACTCCATTTGACACCCAATGCTACGTGACCGCAGTCCGTAAGAGCCACCTAATGACTTGCTTTTTAATATGCATTTGATGCCTGTCGAAAAAGTTTGGTTCTATTTCTGCATCTGCCTGTTTATTTTATCCTTCCATTGTCAAATTGCTCATTTATAGTTCTTCCATGAGATTTTATGTAGTTTTAGTTCAAATTTCACCATTAGCTAGTTCCTGTATACACCAATTCACTTATCTGCAGAGCCACGAGGCAACTCCCAGGCATAGAAGTGCCCTGCTCTACCCAGGGTTCCCTCTCAGGCCTTGGGCTTATCACTGAGCTCAGTGACTCACGTACCCACCTGTGAAATTCCAAGTCATCTGCTTCAACACAGCATCACAGGACTATATATATATATATATATGTGTATATATATATATACACACACACACATATATATATACACACATACATAGAAAAATCAACTGTTTTCAAACAGTGATCATGTGGTAAGTGACTGAAATACCAACACTCTGAAAATGAGGAGATTTTTTCCATGACATGTAAAGATTGCCCTGCAGAACTGTTTGCAATAGAACTGTGGGCTGACCTACAAAACCAGGCTGCAGAAGTGTTAAAGCAACACGCTAAGGCTGTCTCACCCATACAAGATTCAAGAGCATAAGCAGGATGAGCTCTGCAGAAATACAGAACTCTTACAAGGCACTGAAAGCTCTCAGACAACTACACCTAACCCACTGGTCGGTGCCTCCCAGCTACATGCTGACTGAACTTTGGCCAGAACACCAACTATAAACCACTACAGAACTGACTAGGAGAACAGTCAAAACATCTGATATTTGTGATGCAGGTGGTACAAGATTCTCTATTTTAAGGAGCTTCCCAGTCTGCTCTTTCCCTACATTGTTTTGGCAGACTGATGTGGAAATATGAGAAAAATGGCTGGTATTTAATAACGATTCCCTCGTAGAGCTCTCTTAGTAAAGTGATCTTTGTGATAACAAATCTTACCATCATTGTTACTCTCACAAGGGAGTAGTCTTTCACATTTCATTTTTAACAGTACTTGACAAGTGATCAGCACAGGAGCTGAATGACTCCACCAGCAATGCTGCCACAGCAAAGGCATTTCTTGCCAATTGGCAAAGATCAACCCCACCTGTTAAGGTACTGAGTTTTGATCAGAGGCTTTAAATTATGCTGAGATTGCAGACTTCTTGATTATTCTAGCTGTAGTATTTTCAAGACAATACATTATCCAAACTGCTCCTGCAAAATTCAAAAAGTTACCTTAGTTTTCCAACTACCTCTGATAAGATGTATTTATTTCTTTATATCTTTCCAGTAAATATAGAATTCTCTCTTTTCAAATTTCCTCAAGAGCGACGGGGAGAAAGATTTGGGTATTTCATAAGTAAACAAATCTAGCAAAACAAAGTTACTTTGCTCCTTCCATGAAACACTGAGATAGAAGGACTAGAAGGATAACTTCAGTGTTTCCTTCCCTGTTGCCCTCTCTCTCAAACAGGTAATGATTAACTATTGCTATGATAGAGCAATTCGTTACTATATTTTCTGTACAGCTTATAAAGTATTGATCTTGATTATAGTACCAAGATAAAGAATATCCTGTAGCCACAAACAGGTAAGGGTGCATTTGAAAGTTAATACCCTTTTTTGTCTACAGAACTTCCACAGTGTGTTAAAGTAATCCAAACAGACCAGAAGTCTCTTACATGCATTATACTATTAGCCCTTTTCTGGCACAATCTGTACGTGCAGACTTGTTGATTACATCAACATTTTTAAGATGCTTCCTTTATCTTGCTGAAGTAACTGTTTTTTTAATTTTGCACTTATGCTGCAGACTATGTATATTAGCAAAATAGCAATCTCAGCCTTAATAAGGTGCTTCAAAAATCCTGCAAGCATAGAATAGACCAGACTCCTTTCTGAAGTGGCATGTTGTTTCAGAGGTAAACCTAAGCAAACGAGCCAAAGAGCACGGAGATGTGTAGTACAGCAGCTCCTCAAAGATGGCAGTCACACTGCACAGAGCAGCAAGTGCACATGAACAGAACCCTGCAGGACTGATCACAGAGCTGACCTGCAGTCAAGAGCAACAAAAGGTACTGACAAGAAAGACGCTGAACGCTAACAAGCTCTTGGTAATCTTTACAACAGAACACTTGTGATGCTATTTAATGCTATGATTGCTTCCTGGCCATTCACCCTGCAGCCAATAGAAATCAGCACTTCGCCACTGACAACAGCGAACACGGAGCTGGGCCCTACATAGTTAATATCAAAAAAAGTATGTTTTGATCAGGCAATCCAAAGGCAAACATTGCAAGACCTAATTTTACACTGGCATGCAACTTTGTCATGTTTATTCAACCTTCTACATCATGAAATTGAACAAAGCTTTATCGAAACTGACCTTTGATAACAACTTGTTTCAGCATGACTTAAATTCATATTTAGAATCCTCAGATTTTCAGCCACTTGCCTATGAACAGAAACACATTCCTTCAAAAGAAACCAGGACTCACACAGAAGTCTCTTTTGTAGACATCCCTAGCTTTAATTTGCAAGATGCTCTGCACTGTCTCATTACATATTTCGGTCCAACAATTACAACTCTTTCAAGACAGCATATATACTGAAGAGACCCTTTGTTTCCTATATAAAAGCTACTGTAGTCATCAACAGCTGCAAAGACAGAGGATGACACAAGCAGGAACAGACTGGTAAACTTTGTTCTATAGTTATAGCACTGTATGTTTAATCTTAGAAAAGTTTTTGTTCATTGTATTTAATGCCATTCAGCACTCCACATTAAATGGGAGCGCTGTCAGCTTGCTCTCTTACTGCAGAACACTTGGGTATCTATGTTACCATTTACAGGGTGAGAAAATAGACACAGATGCTGCATTTCAGTGGGCTAGAACGAAATCAGCTGTTTCACTGCCACAAAGTCTGGAAACTAGAAGTCTCATCACAAACAAGATAAAAAGCAGTGCTCAAATAACTGCTTCTAAAAACCCCATTTCTTAATTTTAGACCTCAAAATCCAACAGTACTACACCAGGTGACATTTCATCTATTTTAGATAAACTTTACCAATATGGAAGTCATTGTTTCTATAATTAGCTGCTTCTAAGTGGCAGATGATTCAGGAATGGTAAATATGCAGTCTGACTGGAAACACCAGCAGCGCCGTTTAACAGCACGCACCATTCCATCCAGCCTTATTTAAACACAGTAATTTTGATCCAACACTTCAAGCAAATACACCATCGAGTTGGTCTTTCCCCTTTCTCTTAGCTCCCATACACAATTCTCTTTCCTTTCACAAAAGAAAATACCCTATATTCAGAAACAACAAACTATTAAGAACTAATATTTTAATGGCACAACAGCACAAGTTAGCTTTTGTATCATTCAATAACAGAATATTCTAGGGGGAAAAAAAAAGTGGAAAAAACTCAAATGCAGTATTTGTAGTCACAAAGCTTGTCCAAAAGATAAAAAGCTATAAACAGGATCCTCTTCTCTTATCATACTTACAGCACTTGACAGTGCACATCAGCTTCTGAATTCACACTATCAACGTGAAGTGGGAGTATGAGTGCCTTGCAGTCTGCACACTGGAGGTGTCAGAGCAAACCACTCACCTGCCTGCTTCCTCACCACCACAAAACAGTCAGCGAGAAACATTTGTGATCAGAATACTCAGAAGACCTTCATGTATCACAGCATTAATATTTTAAATGCATTGCAAAACACATTCTGTAATAAAACAAAAGCCTTAGTAAAATCCAAATTCTTCTGTACTTTCAAGGTTCAAGAGAAAGAAACGTGCAAACCTAGGACCTGGGAAAACAGATCTTTTTCAGTCTGCTGACACTTGAAAAGTCTGCCATGAATAAGAATCAGAATAAAATAGGATAAAGAACACACAGATCTAGATCAACTACCACAGCAAGCACTTTATCAGGCCAACTGTTGAACAGTCGAGAATAGCAGAGGCAAGCACACCGGGCAGTATTTAAGCAACAGCAATACAAAACACAGGTACTTGATTTTGCAACTTCATCTAATTTCTCAACCGCATTAAAGAACCAAACGCCTTAATCACAGGGCTAGACAAGTGCCTAGCTCTTACAACGAGGCACAGCAGTACCCTGCAGAGGAGAAGTGGATTCTCTACCATGACCAGCTCAATAGAAAGACTGCTGAAGGTCACATACTGCATTTTCTCTCACACAGAGAAAGCCTACACTTAATCACTTCTCATCCACTTCTAAACAGAACAAGCTTCAGATCACAATAAATACTACTATAAATTTTTTGAGGGTTTATTTTTTTTAATGTTTTCTTCTCTATTAGCTGCCAAAAGATCACTAGGCACATCACAACAAGCAAAGCCACACCAGAGTGAAGGTAACAAATGTCAAGAGCAGTGCTCAGTGATGCTATTTACTCGTACAGGTGCCCACATGTTTTTGGTGCATGATGTCTCATCCGGATTTACTCATCCAGCACCCAAAACTGTTCAAATACTTTTCCCACCAAAGGCGCCTGCAATCCTCCCTTACTCTTGAAGTACTAATTTCTACCATAGCATGGTATTCCTACCTACCCATGTTCTAATTCCACAGTAATTATTCCTATCATCAGGAACAGTTACTTTACTGTGGTTGAGTGAGTAATCTGGGGGAAAGAGAAGAAGAGAATTAGAAAAACTGTTATTATGCTGTGATATTCATTTATCAGATGTCACACAATATAGATGCTGAAAGTACACCAAATAGAAGAAATCACAGAACAGCCCCCAAACTGATGCAACCTCACCCGCCAGTTACACTGATTATGGAGATTACAATCTATCTCACTGCACTAAAGATAAAAACTCAAAGCATTTAGAAATCTCTTAACTTGCTACTGCATTATTAGGAGAAAAAAGCAACAAGGCAGTTGAGCCATTTTAGAAACTTAACAGCTATTAATTTGCCTGTCTAGAAGCCTTAGTAGTGGACAACGAACAGAGCTAGATGTGCTGCAAGCAGAATGAACAAGATGATGGTTCCTGCTTCAGAGAGCTCAAGTTGAGGTACTGCAGTTAAGATAACTACACCATCAGATCCAGCACCTTACACTGTAATAGCTCATGAAAAATGAGAATAACTATTTCCATCAAATAAAAAGAATGGTTTGATTGTGACACGAGTATAAACCTTACAGTAATGGGGCAAGAAAGAGTTCGAGCAACAGGGAATAAATATTTCACAACTCTGCCACAGTCCTAGTTACGGTGGAACCAGAAAGGAAAAAAGTACAAGAGATGAATTAAGTAAAGGAAAAAAGTACAACAGATGAATTAAGTAATGTATTGTTTTCTACATTTTAGATCATTAAGACAACACACTGAGAGTCATACCATACTTTAGACGCAAGAACAAAATGAAGAGTATTGTATCTGTACAGTGCTCTATTCTAAGCTCATGTTATTTACTTAACTCACTCTACTACTAGAAATCCCTGGATTTCTAGCAAGGCACAAAGTGACAAAAAAGGAACACGTGAATTCAAAATAAGAATTTCCAAAACATTCTGCTGAACCTGGAGCTGAGAATTACAACGAGGCCACAAAGGAGGGCAGCGCTCACTTCAGAGGGATCATTCAGATCTGCCTCCTGACCATGGAAGCTCTCACTGTGTGCACGTAAACAACCACACAGACACCTGTGTTCCAGCACAGCCTTTTATATAGTTAAGAGTAACACAGAGCAATTACTTGGAGAAGAGCAAGTTCACTATTACAGAAAAGAGAAAAAGGTGATTTCCAGAATTAGTATGCCCAAATCTCTCGCTCTCAGCAACCCCTAGCACTAAAAACTTCAGCCATTTCCATCACTCCAACAAGTGCCAGGTCGCACACACCGCAAAGTTCCCCAAGTCCCTTCTGGTGAGCACACAGCCTCGAACCACCCCTCACAACCGCAATTATTCCACAAGCTTGAAACTGAGTATACCTATAGAAACCTGAGGGAGAGGCCCAAAATAGAGGGCACGGCCCCTCACGAACACCAAGGGGCGAATCCCACAGCGCTAGACGTAACGCGGGCAGAGCCAGCCCGAGATACAGAGGCTGAAGAGGGCACAGCCCCACGCCTCCCGCAGGCCGGCGCCCAGCCCCGGGCCGGCAGGGCAAAGGGCCGCGCCACAGCCGCTCCCAGCCGCAGGCCGGACGGGGGGCTCCGCCAGGGGGGACCGCCGTCCCCTCTCGACCCGCACCCCCGTCAGCCGCTGCCAGTCTCCGCAGGCCGCGGGCCGCGCCCCGTCCCCGCGCACGGCAGCCCGGGTCAGCACCGGCCAGGCCCGACAGCAGGCAGTCGCCGCTCCCTCCCGCCCGTCGCTGCCCCACTCAGCGTCGCAGCCGCCACCTCTTCCACCGCGGTTGTTTACGGCCCCCCAGCGCCGAGCCCGCCCCCCGCACCTTGTCGGCTTTGTCCATGGCTCCAGCTGGGCTGGGCGGCGGCTCTAATAAGGGCGGCGGAGGCTCCCAGCTGCCTCCTCCATTGCGCTCGCTCCCCGCACCGGGATCGCCGCGTTCCCGCACACGCCCAGGGCGGCGCTGGCACCGCGCGCAGCTATCACGGAAACCGAGCCCGGCTACGCCACGGCCGGGGGCGGGGAGGGGAGGGGGGACGGGGGACGGCGGCGGGGCGAGGGAGGAGGGGAGGGATCATCTGGGACGGAAGCCGGGCGGGCCCAAGCCGCGTCGAACGCCTGCTCGGCAGAGCTGTCCTTGAAATTATCTAGAGCGATGAAGGAAAAAAAAAAAAAAATACAAAACCCTACCATCAATTTAGAGGGAAAAACGTTAAAAATGTGGCACGGGGATGGGCTGTGAAACAGGCACACCGGAGTTGGGCTCACCTCAGCCCGGCCTGACATCAGCCGACCCGAGGCTCCCAGATGTCGGCAGGGCTCCTAGTCGGAGCCAGGCGCTCCAGGCGAGAATGGCACCCGGTCCCGGTCTAGCCTGGCACAGGCAGCTGCTGGAGTGGGCTGCGCAGCTGCCACATCACTACCTTTGCACAGGGAAATTCGAGGATGCCCATCTTTGGGCTTGTGTGATATTTATTTTGCTTGATTTCTACCTGAGTAGTCCTGAGCCATGGGACTGCATTCACCTGCCTACTGACCCACAGAGGATGGGAAGCAAGTTCAGCCTCACAGAGCACCTGAGGGATTGCACAGTGCAATCACACTCGTGGGCTCGGCCTCACCACTGTGCTGCTGCCTGGGGTTTAGTGAAGGCCAAGCATTGTTTGTTCCTTTACTGCTTTGTTTCTGGTGTTTTTATTGAATCCAGAAGGGAATTGAGTAATAGACTCAGTGCCTATGTAAAAGAGAAAACACAAGGGGTAGTCTGAGTGCTTCCAGTTAAAGTACATTTACAAAGTGTACTGATGCAAGAACCAGGCTTCTGACTGAGCTGGGTTCTGGTGAGAAATAAACAGTATAGGCAAGAGGATAAGCAAGAAAGCCTGTGTCTTAGTTTGACAGAATTAAAACTGAAACCACCGCTGTCTCTACAGAACGATCTTGGTAGAGCTTCTACAGCCTTTCCCAATTTCTGCTCAGTATGCAGTGTAACAATTTGTTAGACTTCATAGAAGTTTATTTGTTGGATTAGTCCATGTAATCTCTTTATATATAGTGGTGCTCCATTAGAACTTTCTGACATGGAATTTTGAAGATGGCTGTTACACTGCAAGGTAACATCTCATCTTGCAAACTGATTACATGAATATAGAACTTGCACAGAGACTGGCAGTGCCTTATGTGCTATTTCATAACAGCAGGATTGCTGTGTGTTACTTTCGCCTGGATGCCTGTAACATTACTTCGGTTCTGTGCATTAAGTCTTCATGGGGCTGCAGCCAACAAAATAATAATTCCTGTGGATCACTGGGGAAATGCAAAATTGTAGTCCCAATGAAATGTAACCACAGAATTTCTGTCCACTTCAGTGAACCCAGTGTTTTACCACAGATGAAGAGAACAAGATGGCTGCTCCTGACCTAAAACTGCTATAGAAGCTGCAGCACTCGTACAGTGGGTTTGCAATTCCATGTCTCAGCACTTTCCTTGATGAGATTAATAGAAGTCTTCATCCACAGATACCAGCTGTACACAGCTGACCAACAGGAACTGGTAGCATGCAATGGGCTTCAGCAGAATGAACACTTGTTCCTAACCTTAGGAAGCCATTTGAGTCACGATGTTATGCTCCCAGGGGCTTTTGCACAATGGCATTTATTTCAACACAAGAAGTCTGGAAAGTAAAACTAGGGATTAAGCTGGTTTTATCAAGAACTTTCAGCTGATGCAATTGAACATCATTTCATCAGTCACTCATGAACTTACATATGAGATGTAAATCTACAGGATAAATAAATAATTATGAAACATCAAGTAAGCCACCTAATCCTTAATCTCCACAAATCAAACAATGACTGAAGTGTATTTTATTCCCAATAAAAGAATGTGCTTCGCTTATTTTTGCAAAATTGTATTGACTTACTTAAAACCTAGTCACTTTTCATCTCCTGAGTAATGTGGGAGAACTGTGAGCCGGCCTGGAAAGAAAACAGTGAAAAAATCCCACTGGAACTAGTGTAACAATTGTCTTCTTGTATTGGTACACCAGCATTTTGGCGTGGAATGCAGCTTGATTTGTCTAAATTGGTGCTGACCATGGAATATATATTATGACATTTGTTTAAGATACTTGCTGTATTTTTTAAAAATAATGACTCTTTATGGCAAGGCTGTTCTTTATAAAATCCTTCTTTTGTTCCCAAGACACATACCAACAGAAAGGTCACACTTGAAAAGGCTGTTATGCATACTTGAACAACAGTAACAAGAAGTTCTAAGATCTAAATTGGGCAGTGATTAAATAGACATCAAATCTACAAAATCTATACAACATACATAGAACAGAAGGTTATGCTGGCTGACCTAAGTGGCCACTTGAACTCAAGTCTCCCATAAAAATTAACTCTGTATTATCACCCAAAAGAAAAACATGTGAAAGCGCTTAGAACCAGTTATGTTTGATCCTCTGTCCACAGCTATTACAACTACACCAGGCTGCTATCTGGTTACACCATCATCATCTTGATCAAGCGTTGTGTAAGTGTACTCAACATTGTTACAGTCTGTAAAGAAGCAAATAAAAACAAAACAAAAGACAACAAAAAAACCCTCAACCAACCTAGCAGCCAAATAAAATAACAGCTTAACACACCAGTAACTGCAGTAGCTGCTTTTGAATATTCAGTTCTATGGGTCTAGTTCTCAAATGTGTCAATTTCTAAGCAATTATTGCTATTTTTATTGCAACGTGGAAGAAATAGTTGGGAAGCAAAAATGCTTTAATCTAGTGGGTGCTCACTGCAGCTTGGTAATAAATTATTAGGTTTATTGCTACATCTGCAGGATGAAGTTATCCTTCCTGAATATGGTGGAGAACACCAACCAAAATGAAGACAATCTCAGTAGACAAAAATAATTCAACAAGGAAGTCTAAACCAGAATACCTTAGCAGTATGGAAAGGCACATGATAATGACTGTCTGAATCAAGATCACAGAACTGTAAGCAAGTCTAACAGCATGCATTTGGTCACTCATGCTCCCCACTTACATAGGGTTTATTTACATCCAGTGGATAGAAAGTCCTACAGAATGTTTTAGGATGCAATTAAGCAAATCTCAGTGAAATCAAGGCAACTTCTTATACTGAAAGCTGAATCCATGTGCAAACTTAATTGCACGGTAAAGTACGAAATAAAGGTTGCTCAATAACACCCTTCCACCTCCGTGGTCTCAGCAGGCTCAGCCTGAGCTCTGCAGCAGCATGACAGCAACACCAAGTGCAACCAACACTGGGTTTGGAGGATGCCACTGGAAGAAGAAGGGGAAAGGCAGTAGGAATGAAGCTGACTCCAAAATGATACAGCTTTACTAGCTCTACTGGACTGGAACTACAGTGTTCAGAAAAATTACTGAGGAAGACTAACACACAAAAAACAAACAAAAACAAACAAACAAATAACTTGGCAAACAAAACATTTGCATCTCACATGGGGAGATAAAACATGTCACATCCTGCACAGGCAGCCAAAGGCAAACAGAGCAGGGAATGCTTTGAAACCAAAGTGGGAAGGTGAGCTGGGAGCTCGTCTGCAGTCTGAGAATGACAACTCTGATAGCAACATGCAATTGCTTCCTGGCAGCAGTCAGAGTGAGCACAGCACTCCTACCAAGCTGCAAGGTGGCATCGGAGCCAACCAGGATAGATCCTGCCTTGCAATTCTTTGTGGCACAGCCAGAAAGGAATTAGTCTTCACTCTTGCCATAAGGCTTATAGTTATTACATCTAAACTTTAGTGCTAAATATGCAATTATTATACTGCAGTTGTAGTTTGCAATCTACCTTCGCACTGATTTAGAAGTATTTAAGGAGGCAATAATTCTTTTTTAAAGATCTTTATTAACACAGCTATTCAGCCATAACGTAGTATTTTTTAAAATCCAGTTCTCTAGTTTAGGTACATTCTGGCCCTGAAATGGTATGTTTAGCAATTTGAAAATGGAGTAACAGCTGAACTTTTCTAAGTCAGTATTGACACATATCTAAGGAAATTTAGCTCAGGTAATTGCTGTATGTCTACAAAAGCCTGTGGTACTGTCCAGAATGGTATCATTTTACTGTTAATGCAAACACCATTCCTGCTCAAACAAATTGGTTCAGCTTCTCCTCCAAGCCAAAAAAAATGTGAAAATACAATTTTCAAATAAAATTTACAGCTGACTGTTTCTGGGTAATTACAAGAATGACAGTACTAACAGACTTCAATCCAAATACCTTTGTTATATTATTCTGCCAGGTGCATTTCAGCTGCCTTGTCTTTTTTTCTTTCTTTCTTTTCTTTTTTGTTGTTGTTCAATAAGCTTCTAAGCCTACTCAATGTGAAAAGAAATTAAAATCCTCACCACATCACAGTTTCAGATCCAACTCAGAAGAGAACCTTAAGATAAGAATTGAATGAATTCCTTCAAAGTACGTTTGCTAAATATTAATAAAAATAATCTAACGTGCATGCAGATACAGCACCCAGATCCTCTAGGATTTCATTTGCATGACGCTCAGTTTTAATGCATAAGTTGCCAGCAACTCAAATGAGGGGTTTATACGCACAGCTTAAGCACTATTGTAATCTTTTATAAAAGAACATCAGCATTTTCTTTTGCAAATAGATAGTTATTGGCACTAGCTAAGGCACCGGTTTATCTTGTACCAACAGCAAGATGTATATAAAACCATCCAAAATTGTGACAATTAATGATGTTTGCAGAAATTTAATAACTGGAACTGAGACTAGAGATTGCAGTGAGGCCACCAGGTGAACATGCAGTGCAACCTTTCTCAAAAAAAACCAAAAACAACAAACAAACAAACAAACAGTTTTTCACCTTCTTGCTTTCAATTGTTTGTTCAGTTTTCCCAAGGAGGTGGAAATTACATCAGAGACAGATCTACCACATGGGCTATGGCAGCTGCTAGCACTTACTGTTGTAGCTTCATGACAAGACAACCCCTCCCCCGATACTCCCAAAGATAAGTTTCATCTGTGAGGCTAACAATGACGTGAACATAAAAAGACACAGACTATATAAGCCTTCATTGTGTCTGGAGCACATATGCAAAGTAAGAGCTGAACTATGAGCGCCTGTAACAATTTATTAGAGGTAGACTGATATTCTTCACTTTAAAAACACATTTAGCTCTCACTGTTCAAGCTAGCAGTCCTTCACTAGATAGCCTAGTCCTACTATAATTAATATTTCATAAGCAAAACCTTACAAAAGGCAACTAACTGCCTCCACAGTACATACCTGGGATGATAAGTTACACCACTTAAAACAGACAAAGGTGGGAATACTTGCTTTAAAAAAAAAAACAAAAACTAAATTAAGCACTGTTCTTTTTTTCTTCTCTCCCTTGGAGGAGAGGAGAGTGGTTTTTCCTACAGTAAGGGTGGCAGGAAATGGCAGAGAAAGGAGACATGCTGAAATAGCTGTTGAGGTTCCCTGTCCCAATGGGAAGAAGCAGCTTACTAAGCTGCCTATCCATATGAAAGCCTCTGGATCTGGGCCCAGGACTTTCAGAGGATGATGTTGACCGCCTGTATCACTTACTGTGAAGCATTATACACCAATTTGATTTTGCCAAGTTCAAGTTGGCACTGCCAGATCTTAGTGGAATTTTCAAAAAAAACCTGTTACACATCACAGCACTGTAAGGAAGCACAGTACAAACAACATCCTTCAGTAAATGTTACCTATGGATTTTATGAAGGTAAAAATCTTTGTTCCTGCTTAAAAACCTAAACTCAATTTACATTCATGTTTTAAGTGGGTAAATTAGAAACATGGATTTGTAAAAAAATGCATCAGTGAAGGAGAAATCCAAGATCTAGCACCATGCTATTCATGCAACACGTTAAGTTTTAATGTGTAAACACAAGAAAAAAAAGAAACCACTCACTTTGACAACTACAAAGCAAAATAATTTTCTAAGGGAAGTAACTATCCTTCAAATGAAAGTTACTTTTATCCCATTTAATTGTATGCTGTTACAATTTAAGTCCTGCTCTAGAACATTTAGTTTAATCATGCTGTCTTGCACATACGTGATGGACATGTCATTATAGGAGCTTTGTTTTTTGGTGCTAATTGCTTTATTTACATATTTTTCCTTCCACTGTATTGATGACTGTATGTGGTACTGCTTTGTGAAAGACTATATCTTACCCTTAGCTTTAAACAGGAGGACTCGATGTTATCTCAGACAACACTAAACAAGCTGCCACAGGAAGAGAGGTTGATGTGGCAAACACTACAGCTCAGTATTTTAATGGATGAACCTCAAATTTTAGGACGCGAGGCATGTGTCTACATGTTGTAGGACTTCAATAGACTACAGTAAAATCAAATAGTTGGGAAATAATGTATTCTCTTATTACCAAGTTTACTGTACTGGGTTCCCTCAGAGTGTCTTTTTGTATACACTGAATTTGGTCAGAGATCACTGATTGGGAAACAAGATAACAATGTCTTAGAGAGCGACAATCTCTTTGAAATTGTTACCCTTTGATAAGGGCAACAAAGCTTGTGAAGGGTCTGCACAAAAGTCTTATGAGGAGCAGCTGAGGGAACTGGGATTGCTGAGTCTGGAGAACAGGTGGCTGAAGGGAGTTGTTACTGCTCTCTACCACTCCCAGAAAGAAGGCTATGGTGAGGTGGGGGTCAGCCTCTTTTCCCAGGTAACTAGCATCAGGACGAGAGGGAATGGCCTCAAGTTGTGTCGAGTGAGGTTCAAATTAGATATTAGGAAGAACTTCTTCTCAGAAAGAGTGGTTTGGCATTGGAACAGGCTGCCTAAGGAAGCAGTGGAGTCACCATTCCTGGAGGTGTTTAAAGGAAATGATAGATGTACTCAGGGACATGGTTTAATGGGCAATACTGGTGGCAGGGGGACAGTTGGACTAGATCTTGGAGATCTTTTCTAACCTTAGTGATTCTACAATTCTATAATCAGTCTGCATTTCTATTCCCAGGGTACTGCCTGGAAAACTTGTATTCTTAAATACACCAAAATTAAAAAAGACCAGATTTTTGGTCAATGCCAAATTAATGCTCACCAACATCAACCAGACAGAAATAATATTTGGAATATTGCAAGATAAAAGTCAGTTAACTTAGACTGCTAAATGCCAGTTTTTGAACTTCTTAGTATTTATGTTTAGCTACTTCAAGGAAAAAAATAAACAGCACAGACACCAAAGTTTAGACTTAAATTCTTCATACTGTCCTTTGTCAGGTGAAAAGATGAAAATGAAGCAATCCATCTTCCTTTAAAAATAACAAAAGTAAAA
Source organism: Lagopus muta (assembly GCF_023343835.1). Lineage (NCBI taxonomy): Eukaryota > Metazoa > Chordata > Aves > Galliformes > Phasianidae > Lagopus > Lagopus muta. The sequence continues at coordinate 9,952,796 of NC_064442.1, read as the reverse complement.
TCAAGTATAATGAAAGCACATCAAGAAACAAACTGTACAATCTCTGAACTGCACTGTTTATTTTGCTGCTTGAAACCTAAGTGACAGTATGCCACTGATTATGGGGTTTCTTCTAAACCTTTACTACACTGCAGGTACAGAAATATACGGACACATTTTTGGAGAATTGACATTTTTCAAAATGCAGCAAACATTTCAATTTATACATGAGAAAAGGAAGTGTTCAAAAGGGTATGCATTTCAAGTTATTGCAGGTTATTTCTGTGAGAATTTCTGCAAGTAAAACATGTTTTAAATTTAACCAACAGTAATGTGTCAGTGTATTTAAAATCATGACAAAAATCTTCTCTCTGGTCATTAACTGCCCTTTGACAAATTACTAGGATGTTGTATGTTTAGGGCAAGATGTCAATACAGCATAAATCCCGTGGCATTTTGGTTTTCTTCTGGAGATTAAAGCTGTTTTTTTCTTGGGATAAATGCAGCAGCAAAACACAAACCAGCTGATCAAAAAAGCACTTCTGCCATAACTCCAATAATTTCAGGGCACACCAACCGACAGTAGTTTTGCCATTCCCAGTTCTTTTAAGGTTTACATCACTGCACTGTTGCCTTAAGTACGTTTGTAAAAGCTTGTTTTCTGTTAGGCCAGTTTGCTGACTACAGCCTGGTTGAGAGAATTTAGTTGGTTGGTCCATTTATCTAACGCAGTATACCGTGCACCACCTCTCTTCTGATGATCCAGTTCTAGGAGCTGGTTGACTTGATCGATTCGGCCATGTATAGTGCTACAAGGGAACAAATAAACAGCCACAGTCACTAATGCACACAGCAATAGGAGCTGTCAATAATCAAGAGGTAAAGCAAGAGGTCTTCTTACGTAAGAGGGAGACACTGCCTATTTAGCTGTCATTATGGCTAGAAAGCAAATTAAGTCACTGAGCAATTAATTCATTGGACAACCTGCCTAGCCATATAAAGTTCTTTTGGCTCACAAATTACAAATATACTTCGCTTGTAAATCAAGCAAACCAGTAAAGTCAGCATCATTACCTTCTGGCTTAAGAGTCAAACAGTCTTGTTATAAAGCACAGAAATGCTGTTTTACTGCTTCTTATATACTTTGATTATTTCAAAGATCAGTAAACAAGAAAAAGAATACATACTTATCCAATATGCACTGCACAAGCAAGCTTTCCACATCAGCTACATCTATGTTTAATTCCTAAAAAAAAAAAAAAAAAAAAGAAGAAAAAAAAATGCCATTCTGTTTTGCAACATTAAATCCTTCCAGTGTTTATTTACATGTATATAATTTGGTTAGATTTCTGTTTCTTACTGTTTGAAAAAAATAATTCACCAGTGATCTGTCAAGCAAAAGATCTCCAGCCAAAATGAACATGGCCAACAATCTAGAGATCAGTAACCTCTCATAAAAGGCTGAAGAGGATAAAGAAAAAAATTTGGAAGCTTCAGAACAGTTCCTTTGTTGTATTTAAAATAAATACTTTTTTTGTTTTGTTTTAGATTTTGTTCTTTAGTGGTTAGAAAATGAAATCAATAGTTCCAGACTTATAATTTGTTTACTCTGTTACCACAGTTCTCTAACTTTCACTAAAGATATTTGAAAATTATCTCCTGAACCAGAGAGATTAAAACTTGGATTTTTATATCCATAAAATTTCGTAATTATGCAAATCTAACATTTTATATTTCTCTTCAGAAATGTTCTTTTCTACACCAAGTAGAACACAGTTATTGTGTACCATAGAAATATATCATGGTGCACATTATAAAAAGCATTGGGAAGATGCCTAAAATTTACACTTTCACACTACAAAGCTGCCAGCAATACATCAGTATGACAATACAGTTTACATTATAGTTTAGATGTTCTATTCCTGGATACACTGTATTTAAGTGTTTTTATTCATAATTAATAATTTACTTAAGCAAATACAAGGCTCCACTGACACATACCTTAGAAATAAAAGGAATATGTATTCTTGTGTAAGGCTTAATTAATTTTATAAGCACTTGTGTTCTGATGTTTCGCAAAAGCTCTGTAAGAAAAAACAGAAGTATAATAACATCAGTACCTATTAAATGAAGATACAATGAAGAAAGAAGGCCTAAATACTGCAATGTAGGTGGTAGGTTGCAGGAAAGCACAGCAAACTAAAGATCCTTTTTTCTCAGGGGGCAGCATGGCAATACATAACTCTAGCACGTATAGATAGAGCTGAAAATTCTTTAAACAGGGAGCAATATATTCCTTGGTTAAAACTAGAATTATTCAAACTAACTGTATGTCTGCCCCTCTAATTTGTGGCTGTATTGTTTACAAAGTAAGAAGAGGCAAGCTTAAGGCTCTGAAATGGAAGCCTGCATACATTTAACTTCACGAGTACATTCATATTTTAAGTCCAAGGTCAGAGCCAAATGGTATCACTACAATGAGGAGCAAAAGAATGATAAAACATAGCCTGTATGAAGTGACTGACTGTGGATAGGTACAATACCACAGTCAATGTTAAAGAAAGCTTGTATAAAATGAAAGCAGGAATTATCACTGTAAATTAACAGAAGCTAGATGGATCCTTAGCTAACTGGTAAACATGAGGACTTTTTATATGATATTACTGAACACAAGATTATGTTTCTCAATAAAACAGAAAATACTAAAATAACAACAAAAGGTTCATAAACTCTGTAACTATGAACATGCAGTCCATATCACTACAGACTAAAGAAAATGAATATCTTTTTCCCTGTGTATCACTAGTAGACTACATGTAAAGGGTGAAACTCAGATTCCCTCCAGTCCTTGAATTCTATTGTCCTCCTTTTTTTGTCTGCCAGTTCTGTTAGACTCCTTTCTTAAGCATTCATTTCTCTTATCTCACCGAGTTTTCCTACAAGACTTTGAAGTTCACCAGTAGCCTGTACATAACAGCAGTAGACGTGTTATATTTAGTTTCCTCTGCTGTTTGCCATGTTCTCTTTTACAAACAAGAAGTGCAAGAAAACCAGGTCTTCAGATTTAACTCTTTCTCTCGAGTAGCTATCCAGCTAATTGATCTGGCAATACCAGAATTAGTTCTACTCTTCATGAAAAGAGCAGTGAGTTGAGACTGGACACTGTGTTCCAGGGGAGAGGCTTTTAAAAATCTCAGATATGTGGCAAATGCAGAGGGTAACTTTTGTTTATCATGTGAATAGAACTAACAGCCATGTGCTAGTGCACTTTGGTTTTCTTTAAATATAGATAACTATGCATTCAACCATTGTTTTCAACATACACCTGGATGCACGTTGATCCTGATCAATATCAAGCTTGGAAACAGTAAAGGAATTATCTATTGTCTATTGAGTAGCAATAACAAAGAATTCTCATTCTGTTGAAGAGAAAGTAAACCATAACCAAGAAATAACAATAATAAAAACAGTAATTAAAAAAAAAAAAAAAAGAACTGAAATAGCCTGCAAAAATACCTTCAATATGTTCCCTTATGAAGGGATCATCCATGATGTTGCTGTGATTTGTTTTCAGAATCTTCTCAAATTCAGTAATGTCGTTATTCTGATAGGCACTTCAGAAAAAGTGAGAGATTAAGTTAATATTTTTGAAATTAAAACCAGACTCATTAAGGCTTCATTCTTCTTAAAATAATAATAATAATAATAAGTATTAAGCACTGGTGAAAAACAACTACATTCAGAATCTTTATAAGGAAAAAAATATTTCAAGATGAAATGCTCCAGAAATGACCTTTCTCTATTTTCAGTTGTTAGCATTTACAAAACTTCACTAAGAACATTTAGTTCTTCTGTAAGTGTACTCTGTTTTCCAAATTGTTATACTTGAAAACAAAATAAACAGAAAACCCTGAAGTCTAAAACCAGCCAATTTTGGACAGCATAATTACTTGAAATTTGGCTTAATGAATCCTTATATTATGTAAAATCAACAACAACAAAATAAGTAAAGAGATTCCAGTTTGATTTTTTTTTATTTTTTATTTTTTAATTCTTCCTAGAATGTCTTCATTAAATTGAATTCTAAAAATACTGGAAGACAGAAGAAATGTCTGACTTATCAGGACTAATCATCACTAATTTTTGGCATATTACTGTTTAGATTCTTACGTATAGTGAATTTTCAGTTTAATTGCTCAATCTTGTTATTCGAGAAAAGGTTACAAAAACAATGTGGATTCAGACACCAATTATTGTTCAGTAGAGGCATCTCAGCATCATTTAAAGGTAGGAGTTATAACCACCAAAACAACATTTTTCTTGGAACATAATCATCTTACAATCCAAATCTATCATCTTTTCTTAAAGGAACATCTTTTCTTAACTGCAACTGGGACTGCCCACTCAAACAATGAAACTTAATTAAGCAACAGGCTAGCAGCATTTAGCCTGAAAGACAAACTGATGGATACAGGTTTTCAATTTCTGCTTTGGATCTCCACCAAACATTTTATGAACAAATTCTATTCATGTTCTCTGTACATTTTCAAATGGTAAGAATTGACCCAAAAAGCCACCCCTTATTATCATGAAAAGGGACAACATAAAAACCGGTGACATTCAAGGTGGAACTTCAGTAGTTTATGAAGAGTCATGAGTAGACTGGACTGTATCACATGAAACCAGTAACTGCACTTCAAAATTAAATGGTATCTCAGTTAAGCATATTCTATTGCTTCTTTCAAAAGTCTCTTTTTACCATATGTAACACATTCAAGTTACCAATGTAGAGTACAAGAAGAATTAAAAACATAATTGTAGTGCTTGGAAATGATTTTTATCTTCTGCACATTTCTTATCTTAATTGCATTATTAAGTTTATAAAAGCAATTATACTCAAATGTCAAGATAAAAGATAAAAATTAGGAATATGAATAAAATCAGTTTGGGTAAGGCCATCTGGAGTTCCTTCTGTCTCAAACTCACACAAAACTATGAAAGCAAAGTAGAAAAGACACGTCTGAAGTGGAATTAATGGAAACATTCCCTTAACGAATTGCCAAACCATTTACTTATCATTATGTTAATAATGGATGAATATCCTCACTTTCAGAAATGATTTGTATGCATACACTGGTGCAGCACCACAGCAATATCACAGCAAGGTGATACGAGACTATTTCAAAATGCGAGCAAGCATCACTTCTTACAAATAAAGGTGGGAAGCTTTCCTATGTGGTGCTTTCTTTTTCTTATTATTTGATAAGGCAAAGAGCAGATGGAACAAGTTAGCTTCATATAGCACAGTACACAAAGGCTGCCTCAGTTCAATTTATTTTCCGTGATGATGTCAATACCCTCAGAGTTCTCAGTTGGCAGCTGTCTCTAAGAGGTAAAGAGGCACGCTTTTGATCTTCATGTGCATTTAAAGGATGCTGGAGAACACCTGAAAAATTCATTTCATATTCCTAAATTATGAATGTCCTTTAGTAATCACAAAACATCCAGGCATCCACTTATTCTACTGGCTTTAGTGTGAGATGTCAATCACCTCGGTTTATCACAAAGTCAGCCACGCCTGGAATTCAAATCACAGCACTAGGCAACAAAACTTTAAAGGAATTTGCCATTGCAGAAGAAAACTCAACTTAGCAGAAGATAAGAGCATGTTTCCATATTCCTACCTGGTACAGTACAGGTATCTAGGTATGTCATGGCAAACAAAAGTTGGTTTTAAAAAAAAATAAAAAATAATAATAATCACAACCACAACCAACCAACCTACAAGTACTTGTCCAATAACTGTTATAAGTGTTAGCTGTACAAAGAAAAGCCACCATTTAAAAAATTATTCCATTGCTGTCTGGATACTACAGGTGTTTTTTTTCTTTTCTCTGGAAAAATTAAAATCTTACCTTACTAAATTCGTCATTGCTAGAATCTCTGGATCATTTTTGTATGGTTTAGCCTACACAGAACAGAAAGCAAAACATGGATGTTCAGATTTTAAATATTTTTTTCCACTGTCGTCTTTTGGATAATATTCCTACAAAGTCAGAAAAGAAAAAGAAAAGACAAAAAGAAAAAAAGAGGCAATAAACCTGAATGATTTAATCATATCTCTTGAAGTACCTCCTGAGAATCAAACGGATTTATTCCAGACTTCATCAGCATGTTTGCCAAGACCAAGTATTTTAAGCAAGTGGTTCTTCTGGGGCTCCCTGATTCATCATAATTCTTGAATGCTTCAAAAAAATCAGTATGTGCCTTTTCAAACTCTCCTTCTCTTAAGTGCATTTTGCCTCCACATTCTGAAAAGAAAACAGAGATGAAAAGAAAAAGGAACACTCTGTGCTTGTTGCTGACTGCAATAATTGTACTCAAGAGTTCCCCACTATTTCTAAATAGATTACTGAAATATTTTCAGGAGTCTTTTCATTCTCCAAAAAATCACTAGGAAAAAAACCCAAACACTAGAGCCTTCACATAAAGCTTTGCCATTTGAACAAACATCTTCTAAAGAAGAAAAATACAAAACCAACCCACACCATCAATCTAAAAGAACCCTAATCCTCACAGCCAGTAATTATTTTAACTTTATGTTAAAATATTATAAAAATTGAATTTATTTCGACTTTAAAGGTAATGTACTTCCTGTATTTCTGGAATTTTCTCAATATGTTGAGCAAAACTGTACAGGAAAATTGAGAAACACTTCATTTCCCTTCATCTCTGAAGTACCCACTACTACCAGATTGCCTGCTCAACAGTAAGGGAGAAGGCACACCAGCACTGTGGAGAAAGTTGTTTTTCTTTTTTTCAAAGACACACAGAAGAATTTCACTGTAATTCACCTTTACTGATAGTACCACTTTCAAACACATCTTCAAGTTCTTCAGCTTCTGACAAATCTTAGTGGGGCAAGGCACTGCACGAATTTATTAAAGGTGACTACAGCATTAGCAACCCGCCAAGCCCTCTGCCTTTGTCCTTTGTTGTCTGCCATCAGTTCAAACAGATCAGGTCTTCCCATGTTCTTCTATTGCTTCATTCCTACCCTCAGTGTAGCCAACTGTCCTGCCTGGCTGAACAGTGCATCTGGTGCTTGGGCACTAGAGCAGCAAAGCTGGAAGTCCTACAGAAGGCAGTATTAAACGAGACCGGAGTCACAGCACTTGTAGTTCTTTATTCCCATTGGGTTTGCCTAACTACCAACCTACAGGATCCCTCTTCTTTCTAGTTCAAGCTGAGAAAATACTAATTATCAGATTCTCATTACACTAATCTGCAACAAGTTAAATGAAAGATTCACTTGCCTCTGATAACTCCCATGATCAGTGGATGAGGAATAGCTGACTTGATGTGCAATGACTGTTCGTATAGTGCTTTAAGTTTTTTGTTATTTTTCTGTGCTGTATACATTTGAATTTCCAAAGCATAAATTTCCAATAGTTGAGTACCTTTTTTTAGATCATCTTCCCCATCATCAGTCTAGGATAGATTAAGCAATAAATAATGTGAAGTTTTCAGGGAACAGCAATTTCAATTTTATACTAATAGAAAACTCATTAGTAAATACTGTCAGTAATTCTCTGACACAAAGATTTGCCTAGAAATTTGAAATACTGATATGAACACATACATAAAAAAAACTAATACTGAAGGAAGTTATAGCTGGCTGAATTCCGATGCTTTTGCTTTATAAAAAGCCAGTATTTTTGTTTAACTGTTTTTCTTATCACAAATTAGTTCCCGAGTTCTGCTCTTCATTCTTTTCCTCTTTTCTTAAAACAAACAAAAAAAAACAACGAACAGACAAACACACCACAACACTCAGTTCAGTATACAAATGCAATGATTGATACAAATAAATAAATTCTTCTACCGCCTGTAACAGAACCGTTTAACAGATCTTTATAACCTATTTTCCAGGCTACAGGAAGAAAGGGGGACAAACAGGCAGAGCAGGCTGATGGCTGTCTTTATTTTTCCCCCCTTCCAAATCAGAAAGTAACTGCTGTAGTTTCATACTGCATTGAAGCTCGTTTGGAATCTTCACTATATTTGAAACTAAACATCTATGGTTTTAGATTATTCCTATGTGCTTCTTCTTACATCTGACTAAAATGAAATTTAATCAGTAGTAGTTGTGAATTGCTTTTTAAAAATCATCCTTAAGTAAAGAATGAAACATTTTTCTCACTTTTAGTTAATATTATTACACAGATAGCAAATGAGAACAAGCACAGTATTTCTTTTCTCTGTACTAAAAAAGCTCAGCAACACATCTCAAATGCCAACAAAAGATATACTAAAAAATAAAAAAAAATAAGAAAACCAATGCTGTTTACCAAGCTACAGTGATTAGAGTATAAAGGTACCTGGCATGACTGATGCAGCTGGCGTAAAATCTTTTGTAACTTCCCATATTCTTCTCGTTCTAAATATAATTTGCCAAGCTGTAATAAAAAAAAGTTAAAGTACTAAGATCTATTAAGATTTCATAATTATTGTATAAGTTTAGCTGAGGGTATCACAAAGAAAAGCAAAAAAAAAAAAAGTTACTTATTTTACCTTTGTATTTGTCTTAAACCACAATCTATCGTTCTTAGCATCTTTCAGAGCTTCAAGTGTTGTTTCATAGAATTCCTGAAGCAAATCCATCTGACATAAAAAATCAGAATTCTATAATTGTAAACAGCAAATTTGTACCTGTTAATAAAGTTAATCTGATCAAACTAAAACTGCATGCTTGAACTTCAAAATCAGAAAGATCTGCATCTTACTGAATTGTAAAGAGCTTCTTAAATAACAAAACTAAGTCAACTTGCTTTCATTATATCAAATAAATAACATTAGGAAGTATTCACATTTCAAAATTTGCAGTCATCTTTCATGCTAGATGAACGTGAAAGCTACCTTACAGAAACCCATCTTATCTAACCAAGCAATATAAATTCTTACATTGTGTAGCAGAAGACAAACAATAACAGCCATTGCTGCTACTTAACAAAAACCTGTATACCAAAAAGGAAATAAATTTCTAGAGAGAAATGTTTGTGCCTTCTTTCTATACTACCAACACTGAGTGACAAAAAGCTCTATAGCACTATTTATTTGCTTAAGAAACAAACAAACAAACAAAAACCTGACAACATCCAAAGTGCAAATTTAAGTACTGAGTGTGACCTTTAACAAAGGTTCTACAGAGAATGCATTAGTATTCTTTTTGGGATAACAAATTTGCAGCTATCAGTGAATTTGAATTGGAGTTCACAGCTCCAGACTGTCCTTCCAGATTTGGGTCCATGTGCACTCAGACCAAACTTGCTGACCTCTGCCAACAAGGTACAGTTCCAAGCCAATTCTTTAGACTTCCAGAGTAAACCCAATCATTCATCTATTAAACCTCCCTTTCCTATGAGCGGCAGGACAGGAAGGTTTGTGATGACAGAGGAATCATCCCCAATGACCAACGATCCTCCATATGCAGGTACTACTTCAAGGTAGAGCTCTCTCTTAATCTGTGCCACATTATAAAACAAAAGGAGCTCAGCTGTGTATCTGTAAACATGTACCTAACTTGCAAAGAATTCACAAAGATAAATTATATTTAACACCAGCACTTCACTGCAAAATTCCTCAAAGTGCTTCCCCCAATAGTAAAATACTATAAATTTTAACTGAAAAGGCAAAGTGTGTATTCACAAAGCTAAAAAATGTATTTACTTATCAGCATAGAAATTCTGGGTGAATAACATACATACACACACACACACACACACACAAAATCAATCTACTTTAATTAGAAAGACGAATCTATGAAAAGTTGTGTGTTGATAGAAATGGGAAGTACATTCCAATATATAATGATAAACTCATACTGTAAATCCTCTCTAATACAATTTAAAAAACTCCAAACATCAGAGCACCATATACAAAGAAGTCCACAGTTAAGAATGCAAGAAGGAAAACTACCAAAATGGAAGAACTGATGATCTAACCTGTTTCGAAGTCGAGATATAATCAAGAATGGAATTGATGGATTTTTCAGAGTAATTCCTTGTGACTGCACTTCGTATGTAAGTCAGTAGCTGTTTATATCTGTTCATCATTTCAGGAAAGTTAGTCTATGAAGAAAAACACAATTACATCATTTTTGCCTTAATGGTTAAAACCTGGGTTACATCTTGCACATACAAGAAACAATGCCTAGCAGACAGATTATGTGATGGTGGCTGCTGTGAGGAACTTTTACTTCACTGCTTTATTCCTAAGTGACAAAATCAAGAATAACTTGAGTAAAGCCACATAAAATAGACATCTAAAATATTTGTCTCAACTGGGAAAATAGAGTTGGCTGTACAACTGTTTGAATTGTTGCACATGCACTGTAAAAACATTTTTCACTTATTTCGACCGGTGAAGTACCTACATAGAATACAAGTATTGAGATACAACGTTAGCAGTCTGAAAGGGCTTGATACCCCAGGATAGCAATGGCTGAGCCTCAGACTCTCAAAAGAGTCTTAGCCAAGAACTGTACTTGTTCTGCATTCATTTTGCCATTGACTTGCAACCACCACGTATACTGAAGACTGCAAAAAGAAAAGTTATGTCAGTCATAATTTTGAATAAGACCATAAGGCCTCCAGATCAAATTTGTATTTATGCTGTTTATTCAAGCAATAGCTGTAATTCCTACCAGTTTAAAGTTTATTTTAATCATCTGTTTCAGAGCTTTGAATCCCCATTCTCCTTTTTCACCTTCAAGCTCCAAAACCTGAAATAGAAAAAATTTTAAAACAGTATTTATTAAAACTTTATTGAAATGTGAATTGACTTGCATCCCCTTTTAAAATGCACATATCCCATAAAAGCATTTCCCCCCACAATGTCATTCTGCACAAAGTAGTGATTTACTTTGTTCTTCAATTCTACTTTTTCAATACTACTAAGGAAATTAAGAGAGGATATGTCTCATAAATTTTCACATCTTACCTGAGGCGTGGATGGCAAATTGTTATTTACAGTTGTGTTGCTGCTGTCTAATATCAAATACTAACCTTTACTGCTATTCCATGAGAACATATAGACAAAGTTGTAAGAGACACCGAAACTGACTCAAACTATCCTGTAACAAAATTACTTAAAAAGTGTTCACTTGAGATTGCCATACGTTCTTCACATATCATAAAGTTTCTAGGCAGGAATCTTTAACATAGCATAGTTAACTGAAGGATTTGCAAATAAGCATTTTATACATAAATAAATACAATTTTTCCAAAGTCATCTACTGTATTGCTTTCTGGTGACAGATTGAAAACTTAAAACTAACACCAAGGAAAGAAACTCTGTGTCATTCAGAATTTATACATGCAAACCTTGGATTCAGACAGCAAACCAAAAACAACACATTATGTAAGACCCAGGAGAAAATGCCATGTCATTTAAAAAAAAAAAAAAATAGGATTTGTTTTTTAAACTTGGCACACAAAACAACACTTAGGTTAATTAACTGACTAAATTCTGAAGATTGGTGCTGTAATTAAATAGCACTCTCCTGTCCTATGGATGCTCCCTAAGCATGATCCTGAAAGGGAGTCAGCCAGGAATCCAAGTAGGCCAATGATAAGCTTAGCACATTAGAAAGTTAAAATACAAACATGACCCTTATAATTCCAGAAAGTAACTCAAATTGTAAGCAAGTATTTTAAAATACCATACTTGCAGGCTAAATAATCAAAGTAAAAGAGAATATATTTAAAAGAAAACCTTCTGAAAACTGCTTAGTGCTGCTTTTGGATCATCTTCCTTCAAGGCTTTGGAATTGTAGTATTGATTCTCCAGATCCACATTGGGTTCAGAATTACTGTCCTCTGAATATTCCTACATTCAGTTAAAAAAAGAAAAAAAAAAAAAAAAAAGAAAAAAAGAAAAATTAACATTTGGAACATTCACTGAAAACGAATAACAGTGAGACGGATTGTTCAAACTGACATGGAACGACTACATACTAAAATCTCTAGTTCCAAAGCCTAAGAATGAACTCTGATGACAACATTCTCTCACCCCACTACCAGGCCAGCCTCCCATCCACCAACACTTGCCTCTCAACAGATTTGTTTCTGCACTAATGAACTCACAGCTCCACCACCTTTGCCTTCATGACAAGAACAGATGTATTATTAAAATTCAACTAATTCTGGTGTTTAAAGACAGACACCTAATAGCATGTGTCATTTCTGTATGGGAGAAGCAAACATGCTGGCCACTAGGCTGCCAAGAGGTGCCCCGTTACATGACCTTTGCTATGTGCAGGGAAGACGCTGGCTGAGCTGCTGCTCAAGTAATGATTCAGCAACAGAGAGTATAAAAAGCTTCTGTGAATCTCCAATCTGCCTTTTCACATCCTGAAGATTCATCCTCATTTCAGGAAATGGTAACAGTAACACCAGCTGCTGCTTCGCTGAGAAGCAGAAACTGATTGGAAAAAATGCTAAAAGACTGCCAGTGCAGGAGGGGATGAATCAAAGGCACAACAATTCAATCAAACAATTACCCACCACTCACACCAGCAGCAAGTAAATTGAAAAACTTACTTCTAGTGTTATTTTTTTTACACTAACAAAGTCAAATCTCAAATCATAATTTTGAGGTTTATATGACTCAATGATATCTGACAACTTTCAAGCCAACTTCCTTCTAAAGAGTGCTCAGCTATCAGCAGATGAACTGTTTAAGAGAATCTGTTTAAACCACAGAAGTTACTGCCATCAGAGTAACTTTCCCTTTTGACAGTATAAAACATGAATTTGGTTGCCCTTCTTTAAGCTGGCATTTCTTCTTTTATTGTACTTGCTCATCTGCACTACATATATTCTTTCATCCATTCATATATTGCTAATTGTTCCTTCAAAACTATAGAAGTGTTATAGAAGTTTTAAGTTCGCTCTCTAGTTTTCTTAAACTCCAATGGAAAAATTATGCAAACTCCCCGCTGACTCAAATGTTAACAAACACGGGCCTTGAGGAGTTTCTCCTCCAGCCTTCAGAACACACAGCTAATGTTTCCATTTGTCACATGCTGACAACTTGCTCACCTGTGCACTTATTTACACTTACCCCAAGCACAGCACTCAGTAACAATCAACAGACTGAAACGGCCAGCGAATTCTCCCAGCCTGTTTTGTGCATTCCCCTTTTAAATACTGTCTATTCCAAAGAAAGCATGTAGTTTATGTCATTGGTGAGACTCTCCTTCTGGTTTGCTTATTTCTACCAATTGATCCAATGCTGAAGGAGCCATGCAGAAACACACATACAAGGCCACCAGCTGTGGTACCTTCTGAAGGTTCCTACTGCCAAAGCTTAAACAAGCTGGCATTTAAGATGCATGCAATCAGTTGATGCCTTGTTTATACTACACCTGAACAAATACGAATATTTTTGGCAGAAGTATCTATTTATAAAGATAAAAGGAAGGCAAGCTGAATTAATTCCTTTTAGGAAGCTACGTGCCCTATAAGCCTACAGCCAGAAACATCTATGTTTTCATCTGGGCCCTGGCAGTGATTCCAGGTGTGGGCTCAAGCACAGAGCCCCTTCTCACATCATTTCTCTTAATGCTACTTAAGTATTCCATAAAACTATTTTCATTCTTTATTATGTATTAATATTCTAATAAGTGGTAATTTTAGAGATTAACTTCTCCTAATGGAATCACTTTGAAATGCATCAAAGGAAATGTTCTATGCTCTCATCATTGCATTTTTCCTTTACTTGGATGACTCTTCGCCTCATATTAAATTTAAGATCTTGATATTGCCTCAAAGCTCTAAGGGAGACAGAGCTTTCTGATCTCCTGAAAAGCTCTTCTTAATGGCAGACACTCCTAAAAACAGCTGGCGGAGGCCCTGCATTGGAATCCTTTGCAATCTAAAAGTGAGAATTCACACCCGAGTTCACGCTGGAAGCAGTGCTTGCTCCTGAGTGTGGTTGAGCTTGTTTTGAAGTAGTTTGTTAGCAGGAACGCATCTATCTGTGAAAGCTGCCCTAGGGAGGACGTGGCACAATGGGTTACGTACACCTTGACAAGTATTCCAGACAATTTAGCTTCTACAGGTACACCTACAGGTTTGCCTGCTATTTCATGTGAATTAACCTTACTGAACACTTTTAGAGTAACAGCTCTTACATTTGTCAGCAGTAGGCATCAAGTACCATGCTTTAAGAAAGACAGGAAAAATGCCATCTCCACATAATGAGTAAGGGCACTTCTTACATCTTACATCCTTTACATCCTGTAAAGCCAAGGAATAACACAATAAAACTCATTTATTGGATGCTGAACTTAACAACAAGATGATCAAGTTTCATTAATACTTGTATTATTGTTAACAGCCTTAGAGTAAAACAAAAACAAACAAAAAACCCAGCAACTAAGGCACTTACTTTAGAAGGTCTATTTAGAATTAATGGTTGTGAAGAAAACCTTTAAATCATGCTGAACTAAGTATGAAATGATAGAGTGAACCTATAGACAATCAAAACCAAGAAGATCAGCCATTAAGATGCTACATCTTAATTTAAACATCAATGTTAGTTATGCTGATCAGTTCAGAAGGAGCAACACTGTCTTCTACTGATGCAGAGACGGTTTAACAGTATGGAATGAATGCAAGAACATTCAGCTTTTGCCAAATGCAGAAGTGTGAAGCTGCCTCTTCAAAGTTCAGACTAAGAAAAAAAGATACATTTTCTTCTCAATGCCAAAACCAGAAACTCTGAATTCTTTAAACAATAAATTCTGTTACTGAAAACCCAACCTTTCCTCACCCTCTGACTGCCCTGCATTCTAGCTGAACTTCCGCAGTTCAACACCTTGCATAGTAAAGGACATCCATCTTTGTAACTTCAAGATACAAAAGCACTCCTATTACTCGTGCTACATTTTAGCTCCAGTCAGTGTTAAAAGTAAGCTTCAGAGTTTTTTAATGCAGATCTTGGTAACATTTTTAAATGGGCATCAATATCATCACAACAAATAAAAGCAAATGAAACCTAACTATGCAGGTTTCTGAGAACTGATCTTAGAAATCCCCTCCTGTGAGGAACAAAACAAAGAAGTGCTTTATTAATTTATTACTATTAATGAGATTATAAAGCCCTGATACAGCTTAAAAAGACCTGCAGCTAAAAAATAGCTATGGTATTACTAAGTATCATTCCACTACAAATATCAGTTATAGACGATCCGACCCTATCAGCCCACTTTTTAGGGAAGAAAAATTACTACTTCAGTTCATTTGTAATGTAGATAAGACCTCTGCCAGGGATGCAGTTCTTTAGTTTTAATAGAAGTTATACTGGTACCAAGGAACTAATTTAATTTACAGGTCTTCATTGCACTGAGCTTTTGCCAAATTCATCTCATCACACTGTTAAAATACTAAGCCTTGGCTTGTAGGATGAACGCTTGCAGAAGACAATTCACCTGACAGCTTTAAATATTGTGTTTACAGCACAGATTCATTCTCAATTTCCCCAGCAGCAAAGGCAGGTTGGCATTAGGTTAGTGCTTCACTACCCTCTTTTCATTCCTGCTCCCAGCGCTCCCTTTCCCCTTCAACATTTTATGTTGTGCAAGTCCTGGATGATGCCTCACTGTGCCTGGGCTCAGAGAACAGGTCCACTGATGTTCAGTGGCCAGGGAGGATGAGAAAATGAGCCGTGGTTGCAGCGGGAGCCTCAGTGAATGCAGGCTTGAGATTGCAGCAAGCTCTCAAAGCACGGTCCTGCTCCTCACCGACAGCATGCACACGAGCCTGGGGACCTTCACTCCATGCTGGTGACTGTAACAGCTCTTTGTGGCATGCAGGCAGTGACACACCAACCTGATAGCAAAGTGTGCACAAAAGCAAAGAAATTGGCATTTTGTGAAAACAGCCTTTAATTAGCTACTGATTTTCCTCTCTTGCCCAAGGCACTTCTCCATACATTTACACGTGGAGCAGCAATCTGAGCTTTTTCTTCCCATACATTGCTCAGCTAGCTGCATGGGGACCACACTCCTCTGCAGATCTGTTTTTGGAAAAGGGAAAGTCACTGTGCGGAGAATTACTTTCCACACACACAATACAGAGAGTTCTAGTTCTGTAGAAATGTGCCTTTTTAAGCATTGTTAACAACAATGTCCTTCTTACTGTCATTTTCAATTGCTGGTGACTTTACCAAATTTCAACCATCGGACTGATTCAAAGCATTCTTTTTTGTGAAGTTCAATTGTTTCTGAGAACAAGTCTGGTAAAAATTTGATTTTACTTCAACTAACTCTGTTTCATAACCATGGCATTTAGGAGGTCTACAAACTCATTTGGAGCAGGATCTGATATTTCACAACAGCGCGAGTGATGTGGGTTCGGTTTGTTGCTGCTGTTGCCCTTTGATTTTGTTTTGTTTTGTTTTTTTCTTAAACACAAAAATGCCCAAATGAGGCCAACTGAAGAAAGCCTTGAAAATAACTGCTCAATACATTATTCTCTTAGCTTGCCAGCAAGATTTCCTGAACATTTAATCTAAAATGAACACAGAGCTCAATGCATCCATCCCAAGACTGATCAACCAAACACAGTGGTCCTTGGCACCAGGGTGACAAGCGAAGAACAGTTTCTATGTGCATTTACCAGAGTGGACACTTGGATATAAAGAAATAAATGAGAACGGGGGGAAAAAAAAAGAAAAAGAAAAGAAAAAAAAAGAGAGAAGAGGGAAAAAACAGAACAAACCATGAAGGTAAAAACAACAGCGATCTGTGCCATAAGTCTGCAACTGCTCAACCACGCATTGGCAGCCCTGCTTTTCTTTTCTACATTCCAGGTCTCTGAAATCCTCTGCTCCTCCTCGCTACCTCTGCGAATCATCCAGTGCCTGCTGGCTCACACCATGCGGGTAACAGCCCGTTACTGACACCAGGAATAATTAGGCTGTGCAGCCAGTCATTTGCAATAGGGTCAGTACAGCTCTACTGAGCGACTGCTTCTGCCTTTGTGTTATCTTTTCAAGCAGAGCTTGAGAGATGCGCAGAAATGAGACAGGAGACTTCAGAAAGAAAAAATGGCATTACGACACGTAAGCAGTATCTGAAATAAGTGCCTTTTTTCCTACAGCTACCACACAGCTCTCCTCTAATTCTGGGCATCCTTTTCTAGGAGCCTGGCAGCTAACTTACTTATGTTTAACACAGAACTGCCCCTCAGGTCCTGGGGAGCTCACTTCTCAGCAAAGTGCTAAATACTTTCTCTAAAACATTCACCATAATAATAATCAGAACTTACATCAAGGTTACCACGATTCACAAAGAAAGAATTTACTCACTAGTTATTCTCATCCTCTTTGCCTCAATACTTTCGTATAAGACATCATAGTGATGAGAAAAAAAAGCCCTAAATATATTGATTCTGTGCTTATGAGTGAATCTGAAGAGAATGCATAAAATGGAACATCAGCACACACACTGAATCCATGTAAAATATGAAATGGTAATGAATTCAAAGAACAGTGAATCCCATGTCGTTTGTGAAATGCACAGAATGCTTTTCTAAAATCACATATTAATGTAATTAAATATAACAAAGAAACAGAAGAGTATAAACAGGACCTGCCCAATTTGGTATTTCCCTAGCTATGCAAGTTAGGTTTTGCTGCCTCTTGTTTGCATTGTAACTAACACACGTAGTTTTTTCAATGATGAAAATACTGAAACACAAGCACTGGGAAGAGGTGACAATCCACTCAAAATTTCAACTCTATCTATTAAAAATACATCAAAGTAAGGCAGGATATTTTCCATCTGCTGATGAGAGTGCTTATAAAGTTTGATAGCATACAGAAATTTCTTCTGAAATGGGTTTATGCTTCCTAGAGCTAAAAAGAAAGAGCGAGCCAATTCAAGCTTACTACCTGTCTGACAGCCTGAAATAAAACGTACAACTGGAAATTTCTTAATATTGCCACAGTCTGAAAAGGGAATCTGCATGTCATGAATCGTAACAACTTCCCTGGAACGAGAACAGACAGCTCTTCATGCAAACTGTACAGAGCTCTTCTGCTGAAGTCACTGAAATAATACAACAACAAAAATAAACACACAAAGTTGCCCAGCAAACAGATTTGGCTACCTTCCCCTGATTAATTTTTAAATTGAATTTCAGCACACAATACGATGTCTTATTAACAGCATGACAGGCAAATCCTTCTTTGCGTTTAAAGCAAAACAAAATTAAAGAGGGATTACAGTAACTGTCAATGTGCTGTCATTGTGCCTGGAATTATCAGTTTCTAGAGGAAGGCTGAGTTCAGCATCAAAGTCAATTCTAAGCACAGCTTGCTGTCAGGGGCTGAAAACAGGAACGGTGGTTACAATGGTCCTTTCTTCTCTCTCCACCCTTCAGCTGAAACAAGTAAAATGAACTTGGGCTGAAATCATGTAAAGCCCCAAACAAGCAATTAAAATTCAGTGGTTTTCCTAACAACCAGAAAACATTATCCTGTTTATTGAAGCATAAAGTGCAATAATCCGTGTTATAATCAAAGCTGTCAGCGTACACTATTAGCAAATTCTGAATCTAGCTTCATCCACCCATAAATAATTTTTTTTTTTTTTTTTTTTTCTGATCTGCAGATTGCCAGCAGATAAAGTTAACTTCTATGACTGTGTAAGGTCACTTATAGGAAAAAAGTTCACTTTTAACCCAGCAGAAAACTAAGCAGAAATAATAGTAACGTACTGTTATTGTCATGTAACAGGACAGCCTTCAGTTGTTTGGCAGTGCAGCAACTGCTCTGATTAGGCAAAACCTACGATGAAGTTGGGAACAAGCTCAGCCTTCAGAATATCAGTTCACATTTCAGTTCAAGTGCAAAACATTTGCATCCTTCAGGAAACATAACTGACTGTTTCTACACAGTCAGGTCAGAGCACATTTAAAGAGGAACAGTCATAACCACCTCTGACAAAATCAAAACTTTTTAGGGCTTTTTTTCCCTCCTTGGACATCTGATGTACTGCATTGTGACAACATAGCTGTGTGTTCCTCTTACCAATAATTCTCCTCAATTCCTGCCTCTCTCTCCCTACTGGTAACAAAATACTAACACTCAGCTGTGCTCCTTTGTTTTCAATTCTGTGCTATTCTGTACATTGCCCTGCACTGTGCTCTTCTGTTTCCAAACTTCCTGCAGCAGCACATACTCTGAAATGAGAGCTATGTACCCTCACACAGCCCTCTGTTCATTATTCATATCACCATGAAAGAAGAAACGAATCCCTGTCTTCATAAGAGGTTTACTCAACCATTTTCCAAAACAGTTTTGTTGGATGCTGCAATTACAGTCTCAAGCATGTCTGAAAACAACATCCAGTCACAGTTTGTTAGTGTGAGAACAGAAACTAGTTCAGCTGAAGTATCTTTATTCTTAAATTCTGGGTTTTCTTTCCTTCATCTGTTACAAATCCAAACAAAATGGAAAAAAAAAAAAGTTTTATTTAAAGATGCAGCTTAAGTATTCTTTGACATTTTACCTGAGAGTTATGCACTGAAAAGAAGTAGATATATTCTGAACTACCTGTAAATTCCAGAGTAGAGCCAATTAATGACAATAGAAATGTTGTGCAAAAATTAGCTGCAGGAAGGGGCTGACATTTGCCACAAGCAAGAAGTTCTTCCAATAATGAAAAAAACACTTAACATGAGAAAAAGCATCAAACCAGCAACTATCCTCGGGAAAAACTTGACGTAACACGCTGTGAGCACAGAGCTGCACTACTTAAAAACAGCGCATGGCTGCATTTAGAAACTGCAAAGTGTACCTCCAATGGTTTCTCTACACATCCAGTTCTCATGTTACGTATAGTCGACCCAAACTCTGTTTTTTGTTCATTTGACAGCATTGCATGAGAAAATAAACACAGTTTTAAATCAGTCTGCAAATTTAACCACAAACTCTCCCATAAGCAGAGGCCTGGTGTTTTCAATGAAACTGCATTGCTGTAAATACAGGTTTAACTGAAGTAAATGACATGTTGATTTGCAGTCCTCTGCTACAGAGCTTTTGGAGAATGTCTCAGTTCTAAAAAGCCATGCAAAGTTCAGAAAAGCAAAACAAACAAATACAACGACCCAAATGAAAACCAGAAGAGAAACAGCTGAACCTCAAGCCCCAATATGCAATGATGGCAACAACTGTAAATGACCAGAGAGCCCAGAACATATTTTGTTTTGAGTGACATTTAGTTTATTAACCTTCTCACAATGTCTGAGGGTTTTTTTTGTTTTGTTTTTGTTTCCCCATAGCAAAAAAGTGCTTTAAGTAAGGGAGAACCCTTAGCATAAATCCCATCACATTCCCATTTTTTTTTTTTTTTTTTTTTCTGGATAAATCGGTCTGTCTGTCGCTAACCGCGAGCGGCCTTCTACTGTTATTAACCTTTTCAACCGTAAAAGCTTAGCATGAGACCTGATGTCAAAACGCCACACAACCAATCGGGCTCTCTGCAATTAGAGGAGCGAGCGGCTCGGCGTCAAAGCAGACACAACAAGTTCAGGACGGGCGCACCCCGGCGCTCTGGGGCCGCCGTGCGCCGCGCTCAAGCCGCGCAATTCCGCAGGCGGACACCGAAGCGAGCACCGGGGCCCGGCCCCGCGCGGTCAGCCCCGCCGCCCGCCGAGTAGCGGCCCGTACTCGCCGAGCCGGAGCGGAGCGCGGGGCCCGGCGGACCGCGGCCTCCCCGGAGAGCGCAGCCCCTCCTGCCGGCGCGGGGCAGCGCCCAAGGCCGCTGAGCCCGCGAGGTCCCTGCGCCGCGCCCTCCGCTCCCCGCGTCCCGCCCTCACCAGGTCGTAGTCCTCCTCATCGTCGCACATGAAATCATCCTCCATGTCAGACATCTTGGCCGGAGGACGGGCGGGGGGAGGGAAGCGGCCGGCCCCTTCTCCCACAACCCCGCGCGGCGCCGCCCAATGCGGCTCCGCTCCGCCCGGAACCCGCCGTCGCGCGGGGGCGGCCGGAACGCGGCGGGTGCCGCCCGGCTTCCCGTGCGTGTGAGCGAGCGGCCGTGGCAACCGCGGGCGGCGGGCGGGGCTGGTGTGCGCCCTGCCGGGTGTGAGGGCAGCGGAGCGCCGCGAAGCGTGCCGAGCGGATGCCGCGGCACCGGGTTTGAAAAGCCCAAACCGAAGGGAAAAAGGAAAAAGAGCCTCAGAGGGTTGCGGGGCCGCCGGGCTCGCGGGAATATTACAGTGTAACTGCTAGTGTGAGGGAAACCGAGGGGCGAACGCGGTGCTGCCGAGTCTGTGCGGTGTCGCAGAGCCCGGCCGTTTGCGCTGCGGATTGCCGCTGGGGACGTTGGCCGTTCTGTGTTGTTTTCGTGTGTTTTTGTTTGGGCCGCTTGTCCTTTAAAACCTGCCTTCTAACTCTCTGATCCTTGCTGACCTGAGGTAAAAAACCGCCTCAGCAAGGCGCGCTAACCTGCGACATCAGGGCGTGACGCGGGTGGCGGTGCGCCTTTCCTCAGCCCGAGCATTTAAACCTTCCTGAGGTGCCGTGACGGCACTCGCACAAACAGCGGCAACCGGGGTAACCGCTGCCGAGGGGAAGCGGCCCGGCCGAGGCGAGCGGCAGAACCGCGCCTCGCAACCGAGACAGAAAAAACGACGTCGCGGAGAAGCGCTGCCCTCTCGGGCGGTGTTCCGTTACGCGCGCCGGAATCCCGGCGGCGGACCCGTTCGCTTGGCTCGTGCCGCGCTGGGCTCGGCTTGTAACGCTTCTCGCTGCCAGCCGAGCTCTGACGGAACGAGGCTACGCGCGCCCCTCCCGCGCAGCAGCAGCCTCAACACCGCGCAGCGGGGGCCGCGCGCCGGGAGCGGAGGGGGCCGGGCCGGCGGCTCCGCCACCCGGAAGGACGGCGTCCGCCCGTCTCGTGACCGCCGCGGCGAGCGCCCGCCCGCCTCTGCGCGGGGCTCCGGGGAGGGGTCGCCATGGCGGCAGAAGCCCCCGGTACCGTCCCGGTGCAGCTGGTGGAGCAGCCCAGGTGGGTGCTGGCCGGGCGGCCGCCCCGCTCCCGCCCTCAGCGCGAGGCCGCGTCCGTGACGGGCTGGCGGGCGGCCGCGCGAGGGGAGAGCGGGGCGCGGCCGGTTGTGTCATCAGCCTCGGCGCGGCGGAGCCCGGGGGCAGCCGGGCCACGCGGCCATCGGCGGGCGGTGGCGGGCCGCGCGGAGCCCCGGGGCTGCGGCCACGTGAGGCCTTTCAGCGCTGGCTGCCCGCTGTGTCCGGCCGTGCTGCTGCTGCTGCAGGCAGGAAATCGCCGTTCCGACACTTGTCGGGATTTGAATCACGTGGAAGGCAGTTCGGCATTTCCAGAGTCGAACGTGTGAAGCTGTGAGGGATGCGTTTGCTTCCTCTGATGTAGGTGCTTACGTTGCAGCACGTGTGTTGCAACGAGGCCGAAACCCGGGAATGGCCCTTCGTGAGGGGTTGTAAACCCACATTAAAAAACCAAGATCAGTCAGCGCTTGGATCAGCGTGCCCCTGTGGCTGCTCTGCTTGGTGCTAACACCACTGTGCACGTATCTGTGAAACAAGCGTGCTGACAGAAAAACATTAACATCTCGGACTCTGCCAACTGATCTATTTTACCATGGACTACAGCGTTATCATTTGTGTGATTTAGAAAAAGGGATTGTACAGTGAAACGGCAGAAGTTGCATCTGTTAATTGGAAGTGATAAACTAGTCAATGTTAGGGAAGATCGTAAGCAAATCAAAGAGGGAACACAGTTTTGTTGCTGGGCTCCAAGGGAGAAAAGTGCAGAAAGATCTATTTGAAAGTTCACAGCAAATATTGTTCTGTAGCTTTCCACCCAGAGAAATCTTACAAAACATTGGAATATATATACTGGGACAATAACACAGCTTTGACAAACAAGTACAAACTAAATAACTGTCTGTGAAATTTTGTAACATCTGTGTTTCATTGCTGTCTTCTTACTTAGCTTTGCATTGACCAGGCATCCAATTCTAGTTTTAATCTGAATGTGGAACGTTCCTGTTAATGGATTTTTGTTAGTACACAAAAAAACTAAATAAATGCTATGTGCTTTAAAGTCAGTAGGGCAAAACCTGTTCTAATGATTAGTTTTCTTCTTACTGCTTTATCATTTTAGTGTCTAGCTCACATTAATGAAAGTTAATGAGTCAGTGTGTAAACTAAATTGCATTAAGGTAGTTTTGAAGTGCATCACAACATCAAATCACTTATGCTTAAGTAATCTTATCACTTAAGATAATGGCTTAATTTCATCTTTGTCTCTTTTTACTCACTATTTCTGCATGACACATGAAAGCATCCCAAGTTTGCAAGCACTCAGTGGAAGTTAAATATCTTTACAGTCTCTTGAAAAACAACAATATTTCAAGTCTTTCTGTGTTCTGGAATTTTTATGCATCCAGAACTTCTAAGTGGACAATCTTAAGAACCTTCTGTTGCTGCCATACTGTCTGAATGAGGCACAGGGATAATCACGGGCTTGGAATTTGAGTTCTGCATATATGTATTGGTACTGAAATGGTGCAGAGTCTTTATGAAGTTTGAAAAAGTCAAAATGTAGAAGAAAATCTTGCTGAGACCTAATGTGATCAGATCCATCTCTGAAGGGAGTGCCTCTGTGTTTGTTCTTGTGACAAGCCCTGATGCCACGTATGAACCATCAATCCACATTGCCAGACTGCTGTAAAATAGTTTTAGAGAGCTGTGGCATAGGAAAATTAGGTGAAGGCCATGATATTTGGCTGCCACAAGCAACAGCCTACACTGTCTTTGGCTAGAGACAAGCTAGACAGGACTAAATAAAAGTAAAGCTCCTCCCACCCTTTTCAAACAAATTTCTTACTAATTCGGATGTTGTTTTCTAAGTCATCTCTGTCACAATGTCAGGTGAAGAGCAGGAATACACAACTTAATGTTGCTCCTGATATAACAGAAAAAACTCCATGTACTTCAAAAAGTTGAATCAAATTTACTTGAGAAGACAATTTAGGCTGTAGACTTCCTTTTATCCAACTACTGTCCCTCTGAAGGTTTCCAACTTGCCTTTCAGATTGCTGAAGCTGAAGGAGAGCTTTATAGCAAAATTTGGATCAGCTCCCAAGTTTTATGTTCGTGCACCAGGGAGAGTCAACTTAATAGGTAAAAGAGCAATATTAATCTTTTGTTACTTTATCTGCTATCACAAAAACATTGCAACTTAAAGCATATAATTTAAAATAATGTTTTTGTTGTTTTTTTTTCCTACATAAGTTGCTTAAGTGACTTCAGTTACCACATATAACCAGCCAAACAGCAATGCATCTGATAAGGCATGAAATGATTCTGCCATGATCTCTTTTTCACTCAGCCATAGAGACGTATCCACTAAACAGCACGTTGTGATTCACTGGCTGCCTGGAGAGACATATTATTATTTATCTAAAACTTACCTTTGTTTCTATGGCAGCCTTATTTTCTTTAAATTTTTCTATCTGTGTTAGGTTTTTGCTTTTCCTAGAGCTCAGTTTCTTGTATATTTATAGAGTAACCATATGCATTTGAAGACTTTGTAAGTTAAAGAACT
Organism: Lagopus muta; assembly: GCF_023343835.1. Lineage (NCBI taxonomy): Eukaryota > Metazoa > Chordata > Aves > Galliformes > Phasianidae > Lagopus > Lagopus muta. Next base: position 9,928,156 of record NC_064442.1, on the reverse strand, counting down.
CCAGAAAACAGAGCTTTAAAATTATAATTAGACTTTTGTGCAACTAATGATAGTTTTTATCTTGGTGTTCTGCGTACATCTAAACAGCATGTGTTAGCTGTCTTATTCATAAAGGCGTGTGTTCACTACATGCATTTCATGTCTGAATGCTACCTTGTGTGTTATATATATGTGTGTTAGTTATTATTTAAACGTAACTATAATTTTCTTGGAAAAAGTTCAGAAATTTTATGGAAGGAAAGGCCTCCACTAGCTTTATCCAGCAGCCAGTGAATCTGCCACATGTGCAGAGCAAAGCTCATACTGGGAAGTCACATACTGCCTTTATCTCTTCCAGTCATCAGTTAAATGTCACCAATTAGAATTATTTTTTCATACTGACACAAAAGTATACAAATAATATAGTTGTTCTCATTCTGAAAAATAGTACTTGTAGAGGTCTTTAATTTTCATAACCCAATGTTAAAAGTGAAGATTTGTAAATAGATGCAATAGATAAAGTCACTAAAGAGCAAAGACTGTGTGTGGAAATACAAAATGGAGGAAACATACCCCAAACTATCAGATGTACTTTAAATAGTAAGAATTGGGACTATACTCAGAAGTTGTCTAATATAGTAAACAACACTGAAGTCTGTACAAGCCCTGTTTCTCTTACTCTAGAATGACTTATGCAAAAATCTCTTTAATTCTCTGTCTCTTTGGTAGGAGAACATATAGACTACTGTGGTTATGCCGTGCTCCCTATGGCTATAGAACAAGATATCGTGATTGCAGTAGAACCTGTAAAGACTGAAGTTGTGCAATTGGCCAATATAAATTCTTCGTACTTGTAAGTAATTGCTTTGTTTATTCACTATTTCTTATGAACCTCTTTATGCAAGTGTATCATAGGTTAACTTTTCAGAGTTTTGACAAACTTAGATTGCAGTATGGAGTTTAATTGTGTACATGGAATGATACAATCAAATGGAATCCAATTTGATCAACGCTGTATATATTAGTTTAGAGCAATAAGTTCAATGCCTCTGTCTCCCACTCATTTTCAATCACTCTGGAAGTGCAACCCTCTCCTCTATTAGCTCATCATTCTTTATGTAACCTTCTCTACTGGCAGCAGTTCAGTTTCTCCTGGGGAAGGGAGTGAAATGTTTTGTAATCAATTACTGCATATATAAGCTAACACTCCCTTGCTCTGGAGAACCTGGGGCTGTATTTTCACAACACGAGGGCTTTAGCAATGATCCTGGATAAAGACACTCTATTCCTTCTTCCATTTCCTCCACAGCTGCTTGTACACAGAATCATTGAATAATTTAGGTTCTTATGGGCCCTTTGGAGATCATCTGGTCCAGTCTGTGGTTGACTAAAAAGTTACAGCAGGTTGTTCAGGGCGCTGTTAATGAAAGTTCTGAAAATCTCCAAAGGTAGAAACTCCATAACCTCCTTGAGCAACCAGTTTTCCAGTTTGGATGTCCTTGTTGTGAAGAGTATTTTTTTCATGTCTAATTGTACTTTTTTCTTGCTGCAGTTTGTTGCATCATGTCTCCATATATGTCTGAGAAAGGTTTGGTTATATCTTCAGTGGAGCCATGTGATGAGTGGGCAAAGACACATTAGATTATCCCGTATAATTTTCTTTTGCAGAATAAAACCAGCTGTCCTCACCTCTTTTTGTAAGTGATGTGCTACAGTACCTTTGTAACCATCATGGCGGCCTTATGCTGGACTCTCTACAGTTTGTCAATGTTTTTCTTTTATTGGGAAGCCCCCAAACTGGAGAGAGTGTTCTAGATATGTGCTCACAAGTACTGAACGTATGGAAATATTCCTGCCATTCCATTCAGATCTAGCTGCTTTTTTCCCACCTCCTTCTTTGTAAATGAACTGATATTTGTGTGGTTGCTCGATAGTTCAGATCAGGTCATTCATCAACATGAAATTTCACAGGCACTTTGCAAAAATCAAATCAGCACCAGCTTCGTTGGTTTAAGTCAATAGCAAATGACTCCTTGTAAGCACAGCGTATGGCAGCACAGGGACAGGAACACAGTGCCAAGAGTGGCAAGTAGTTATGTATATATTCCTGCTTAAAGCTCAAATCTTACAGAAATATGTTCTGAGCTGCCGCTTGCAAGTCAAGCAGTTAAAAGGAATTTTCACTTCCATACAACGTATAAATATTCAAATACTTTACCCTCACTTTGTGGAGTATATTTTCACAGTGTGACTGGGCTAAATTAAAGGTTTGCTGCTCCCAAGTGGGTATGCCCTGGTTTTGTTTATTTTATCCCTAGTTTCCTTGTCTGCACTTCCAACATCGATACACCCTCTGACTTTTACCAGGTGAAATACTTGTCTGTTCTTAGGATAAACTGCACGACTCACCCATTTTTTTTGCCTGGCTGATTTTCTGTCATTTTAGTGAGTTGCATGGCAATGCACCCAGCACAAAAAGCTAACTCAGGGCTAACAGTGGGAACACGCAGTGGTGAGCAAGGGGGAAGGAAACTGAGTGGGACCTTTACCTCTGAGTAGAAGAAACCTGCTGTATTGCAAAACCATTCTGCAAGACAAAGTTCTAGAACCTCAATAGCTTTGATTAGGGAAAGCTGTTATAAAGGATACTAAACAAAGCAGTAAACAAAAGGCATATGTTTTTACATGGTCTTTGGCATTTGGCACATTACACAACAATTGAAATGGCACTCTGTAGCACATGCAATGCTACCAATGCTTTCAGCGACACCTAAAGTTCCAAACAGATCTAGAATTACAGCCTTTGTATGCAAATCGTCTGCATAGTCACTATTTTTATGAATCTGCTTTGGTTTCAGTTTGAAATCATACATTTTAAACCATAAGTCAAGAAGAGGTTTCAGAATATGGCATTAAGCATTCTCTATTTTGTTGGGACGCTGTTGCTTAAAAACAAAGTGAAAACATGCTCATAATTTCATAACAAATGCTTTTCAACACTTGTAATGTTACATCATATAACAAAATTGTTGACAGTGTATCTTTTCCCCAGACTGTTGCACTGGCATAAACCTGTGGTGAATACCCTCCACTAACAAGGACCAACCATAAGGCTCTGTAAAATCACTGTTCTCTATTTCATTCTTGTTTTTGTTACAGTTCTGTAGCCCTCATCCACTCCCATAGCTCGCGTTAACTTTAGGAAAAACAAAACACTGTTGTGTTTGCTTTTCATCGTAAAGCATCCCAACTGATCAAATGAGTGTTAAATATTACTTAGATGAAGATGCTGTTCAAAAGTTAAAGACTTTTGAAATTCTGGATACCTTCCTTTCACACAGCATCTTTTTTCATGGAGAAAACACGTACAAAATGCCTTCAGAAATATCGAAGGATAGCATCAAAGGATAGCGTGAAAGCTTGACCTGAGAATCTTCTTTAAAAGGTCAGATAAACTAAAAAATCTACAGAACATGGAGGGTCTGTGAGAAAATGCCAAATTGGTCTTCAGTAGTAAGGATTAATTACTAATCAAGGAAGGAAGAACACATCACCCACGTGTTTTTTTCACATTATTTAAAAAACTGATCTCTTCTAATTATGCAGACCAATTAAATGCTTCTATCTAGCCTTGGAGGAGGGGATCCTCATGTAAAATAGAAGGTGTGGAATAAACAATATCAGGTTTTTTTACATTAATGGTAAATTTTGCTTTTTTTTTTTCTCAGAGTACTCATATCAAGCTGCCTACCTGCCACTATGAGGACAAAAGGCAGGACTGAAGATTTACTGATTTAAGATAAAGCTTGGACATTTAGGAATGAGTTTTTATAACAAATTGAATGTGATAACAAAAAAAATAGACTTCAGTATTCTGGGGACCTTGCCAGTTCCACATCCTGTGTTTGTATGAATTATGTGCATGTGAATCTTGCCAAATTCAAAGCCAACTTTTCTTTCTTTTTCTGTGTGAGAAGATTTCAGAAATATGCAAAATGCATTTTAAGAAGTCATTATTTTAATTTATCTAGAGAGCCAGCAACTATATCCCATAGTATATGTCTTTTTGTTCATTTAAGCTTAACTTTGTCTGATTGTATGAAAATAATTATGTATATAAAATACTTTAGAACTCTTTTTCAAGGAAAAGAGGACTTCAAATTCATTTTCTTTTAATCACTCCTACACATTGTTGTCCATCATCTTTGCTTTTTAAAAATACCATCATTGTGTAAAACAAGCTTAAAGAAGCATAGGATTATTTTATTGTTCATGAATTTTGACGATCATATTTTACTGTACTTTGTTCTTTTCCTTTTGTTTAAAAGCCATAAGAAAAACAATTTTGTTTTATTATCAGGAAGACTGCTCCAAACACACACGAATCAAATTGGAAGAACTTACTGCTACTCTTGAACTTTACTTGTATTGTAATCGCAGCACTCCTGTTCAGATCTTTCTCACTGCTCTGCAGTCACCAACAGTTTGCACTTTTCTTTGTACAACTCCTCAGTGCTGCACTGTTGATGGAGTCCTGTAAGTGGCACTATTCCGAACCGTTCCGACTGAAGAAGAGCAACTCATTAAACTGTACAGCAATCTCTGATAGCTTTGTATCATGTACTGAATACTGAAATGGAGTGTGTAAGCAGCAAAGTGGTCACTCTAAGTTGATACTGGGTGTGAGATCCGTAGGTTGTACGCTGCCAATACATAGCTAGCATCAGACTGTAGGTTAGCAGGAACACAAATTGCAGCCTGCCAGGTTTGAGTAATTTTTAAAATCTTTTTCTGACATTCTCAGTGCCTTTACTTTTTCTCTGTTAGACATTTGCTGTACTGCCTTCAGGTAGATACAGTTATTGGGTGTTTGGCAATATAGGCTTGTAAACAATCTGCCTTTTGTGATGATTAAGGCACGTATCTCCAAGGCACATCACTCCATGGGCATTTCCACAGAACCTATCTGTAGCATTGGTTCCTTCAGCAACATTCAACTTTACCATTTTAACACATTCAAAATTATTTCAAAATTCATTATCAGCATTATCTTGGAGATAGATGAAAAAAATGCTGAAAATGGATAAACTGTTATTTTAATTAAACCCTGTAACGTACGTAATAGAATTTTGCAGCAATATGCCTATTTAGTGATCTGCCATTCAGAGCAAATGAAGATGAATTCCTGAGCAGGGATCACAGGGAAGCCTGAAGAATATTCAGCTCTATTCTAGGTTTGACAGGAGCGATTACTTAGATTTATGCTTTTCAAAGAGATTCGGGAGAGCTTATACAAATGTGATGGAAGGCATGCTGCCTTGGCTATGGGTGCTAAAGGCAGTTTATTTTCCGAATTAAAATACACTAAAATACACTTTAGAACTGACTAACGAAGATCTGTATGAGAAACCAAATGTACTGAAACAAATGATTAACATAGAAATGCTTTTGTGTATCAGCAGGTGGCAGCAATAAGCCATGTTTTTTCACACTAGAGGTACTGACAAGTTAAAGCCACAAGGTTTTTCTGTTTTTGCAGGGATTTCACTACTAGCGTCAATAACATTCAGATTAACAAAACCAAACCTCAGTGGCATAACTACTTCTTGTGTGGACTGAAGGGTATTCAGGTAAGCCAAATTCATTTAACTTATGAAATTAACACAGAAGTAAAATATGAAAAGCGTATCTGTTCACCTTCAACCTACCTCCCTGCATTCTCTTTTATTTTAAATATACAATTATTTGAAGAGATGAGTGGTTTTGTTTTAAAATATTGCAGACTGCTATATTCATACTTATTACATACATTATTATAACAAATAGTTTCTTATTCAGTATAGTTACAATCAAACTCATGAATCACAATGGCATTTCTATATTTTAGAGTAAAGAAGAATGTTTCCCAATGGAATCACGTAATTAAAGTTTGCTTTTGAGAGGTTCAGAGGCTTGTCTGCCAGGACACAAAGGTCATATTTTAGTCCTTTTCCTCCCTTGGAAACATTTTAAAAAATGCAATTAATTTCCATTAATGTTGGAAACCTACAACTCATGCTCAGCAACGGAGTGAAGCTCATGCACTAGGCAAAAGAAATCATAAAAGTAAATAAATAAATTGCATACAGAAGGAATAATCCGGTAAGAATCACTACTTATTCAAGACTTACAGTGTGGAATCTGAATGGGAATTTCAAAATTTCCTAAGTGAGTTAAGAGTACAGCTATGCAGGAAACGGCACACGTACAGTAAAGGCTGGAACGCTGAACAGACAGACGTTTTCCTGTCTGCTCATTTGAGTTTTATCTTCTCCTCTGTGAGCTAGCCTGTCTCCGGACTGGTTTGAAGACTGAACTGCTTGTGAAACCAACTGCTGATCGTCAGTATTGTCCTGGGAGGCAGCCTGAACTTAGAACTGGGACTTCTTATAAATCTCATCTGCCCTTTGCAAGTGATTCATGGCCCTCTGAGTTAAAAAACACAGTAACTTCTCAACTTAGTGTCAGTCCAGTGACTTTTCTGGAGGGGCAGGTGGGATAAACAAGGTCAGGTATCCACAACCAGCTCAAATTATGGAAAAATGTGCTTTTGAAACTTTCCTCTGGGTAGGCCATCTAAGTTACCCCACAGGATGGTCCATAGGTAAGCATTGCAAACAGCCAAGAAAGCCTGCATCAGACCTGGCACTTATATCTTCCAAAGAAGATATTTGGACCAAATCACTTTTTTATTATCCACAGCTCCTAAGTAAACCCCTCCCTCCCCATGTTTAGCATGCCCCTACCCCCCATAAAAGAAAAAGACCTATGTTTGCAGTAACATGAGTATTCTCAATTTTGTATAGCTCAGTAATATGCATTTAAATTGCACTGACTCTAGAAGTAAAGATACAGATTAAGTTTCTTTGCAGTGTATCTTTTCATGTATTAAGGCTAGCTTGACAAATTGACTTGTTTTGCAGCCTGCTACTGAGATTTGTTTCCTAAGGACAAACTTTTACACTTGAAGGTTAATTTGCAAAGCAGGTTTTCAGTCTCTAGTACTGGCAGAAAATAAGCACAAATGTTACGGACTTAAGAAACACTGAAATACAAGTATTTAGAGGGTCCAGCGGGATAATCTGTTTATATTAAGTTGAACATGCTATCCTTTTGGGACAGAACTATTGCAGAACTTGGCAAAGTCCATTTTCATTTTTGAGACTGAAGTACATTTTCTATTTAAACATCGCGTGATAAGTTTGCAAGCTTGATTCACATTCAAGACAGTCCAGAAACTGTGGATCAGTTTCTGGTTACTCAAGCATTGTCTGTTTTTGAACAAGCCTGTCTAGTGTTCTTCATGAAGGGCAGAAGTAGTATTTCAGGTATGAATTCCCTTCTATTTGTAGAAAGGGATATTTTAATCTGAAGCGATAACTGAAAACATTAAAGGAGGTGCTTTGTGTTTTCTGATCTCTACCTTTGGTATTTATGGTTAGGAAAAGTAGAAATCTTTTGAAGGTGGGCATTTCTGTACAGAAACACAGCCATTTCTCTGATCATTGACAGTATTTTTCTGGTTATTATGAAATAGTTTATCAACATATCAATCTATATCAGAATGTAGCTATTCATATATCCTCTATATATATTTGAAGATTTTTTGTATGTATTTTGCATGTTTTCTTCAAAGTAACGAGTAAAATTTTGGAGTTATGGCAAATTTGAAAAAAAAGTAACTAAAGAGTAATTAAAAAATATGTGCACAGGACTTACGACTTCTGTGTTAAGTGTATCATCTCTCATAACTTCTCATATATGTAAAAATGTGACACTATTTATTCTAGAAATAGCATGACAGATACTATCACTGCTGGTTCCTCCCAAAGCATGACGTCTTTCCAGTACCACTGTGGTTTTCTCAGTGCCAGTACCATGGGTAGCCCAGGAGATAGGAGTATTTGGCTTTGACCTCAGATAAATGGCTACTACTTCCTGATCAGCATGACGTGGCTCTAATACCACGTGTCTGCATTAGAAGTAAGGCATGAAGTGGACTTTATGCACTTCGGGATGCATAAAGTGAGGAGCTAAGGACAAAAGTAGAGGTAACCTCTGGTACTGTCACCACGACAGCTTAGAGCTGAGCCAGTGCTGTAAAACCCACCCACGAAGCTCGGTAAATTCTTGGACATTTAGCCCACCCTGAATTCTGCTCGGGGTACAGTTCTGTCAGCCCATATATGTTTGTGCACAGGAATTGCAGGCATACCTTTGGCTGAAGCCCTACCATTGGCTTTGTTCTTGAAGAATAGAATGAAAATTTTGCTTTATTTTGAAGATACCAGAAGCAGGTCCTTGGTTCCAGCAACTTAGCAGAAAGATTCTCTTTCTAAGTATCAGATAATTGCAAGCCTGAGCCTGTCTGTACTTGAAACTGAGATTGTTTATTTTTTCATTGTTAGGAACATTTTGGTCTTAATAACCCAACTGGAATGAATTGTCTGCTAGATGGAACCATCCCTCCAAGTTCTGGTCTTTCTAGCTCCAGTGCTTTGGTGTGCTGTGCAGGACTCGTGACCCTAAAAGCTAATGGAAAAACCCTCTCCAAGGTAATTTACTGTAAAACACAAGAGTGTCAGCAGTAAAATTCTACTTAAAATTAAATATTGTTAATGCCTGTAAACATTAAAAACACGATGCAATTGTTTTTGCAAAGAGTTGTTGGATATAAACTTAAGATATTGCACAATTGAGCAAATATCTTTGGCCAAATTTTGGCAGGATTTGAATTTGGCAAGAAAACAGGCTTACATTAAAGCTGAAAAAGGAGCATTATTGTAAGCCTGTGTTTTGGACAACCATCAGGTCCATGCCTGGACCAGATGTGCTATCTGCAGGCCAGGACTGAGGATATATGTGCTAAAGGATGTGGACCACACCCCCGAGGCCTTTACCCTCTCCCTGAATGACTTTTCATGGCTCTAACAGCAGAGCATCTGTTGGAGGCCTGTGAAACAGTTTTTTGGTGGTTTTTTTTTTTTGATAAATTATATAATCAGCACAAAGTAGAGGTAAAATTCTTCCATCTGATTCTCCTTATTCTTTTCACAGTTTTTTTGGAATGAACATGCTTATAATGCAAAATGTATTCCTCACTTTTTTAAACAAACATTAGTCTAAAAACAAACCCCAAGTATGTGACCTGTTATCAATACAAGTGCTAGCAGAATTTGGCTCATGTCATAAGAATTTCTGGAGGAGTCATGGTTCTTGAAAGTGCTGTATGGGAATGAAGTTCTCTCCAGTAAAAATGTCTGGTTAAGTGAAACTAGGATCTTAAATTAGAACATCATCAGGAAAAGAACAGATCTAAATATGACTGTTATGCATATTTTTGCCTATTGTCTAAGTAAGTCAGAAATTCCCAAATTATGTTACGAAGACAACTCAAGAAGACACCGTGGTACACGGTGATGGCAGCTGTTAACTATGCTTGTATACAAGCACTTCTCTAAGCCATAAGGTAAACAGTTCCACACAGAAAGTTTTTTCTGATCAGTTCTGGCTGGCTTCTCAGTGTGGTTGTAGTTTCAATAATCTGCTCAGCGTTAAGTTCTCCAACTCACATTGCACAGCTCAACGTGGGTGCTTCAGGAAGGTATCAAGTAGGGCTAAGGCAACATGAAGCAGAGTTCATAAGATGGGGTGGCTTTCCAAGAAGCAGGATGCAGCCACAGTCACTGTCACCTTGCTTTGTGTTGTTGCTATGTATAGTCAAAAGGTAAGTAAGGGATTACATGTTTAGCAGAGGCTGTAGTTTGTAAGGTGAGACACAGTGCAATGGTATTTGAAGGTATGCAACTGGGGATCCCAATTTGATGGGTGAGAGTTTACAGGAATAGGTTGGAGGTGACAGATGTGCTTCTTTTATACATGTGTACCTGGCCTGCCAAGAAGCTTCTGCTTTTGCATAGGTGCTCATATCACAGGTCAGCAGCATCTCTGGTGGTGGTAACCAAATGAGCTAAGCTTGGGAACTCCTGATCAAAGTCACTGGAGAGCATCTGTTCAGAGAGAAACTGGGTATCTGCAAAGTCCATAAAACTGACAGAGGTTAGAAAGCCCAACTTTTACTATGTAGTAGAGATCTGTAAGTGGAAAACCAGAAGCCAGGTTTCATTATTCCAAGAAATACTGCAGAGCTTTCTTCAGAGAATAAATGATACAGTGTGTATCTTGAGCTGAATTTACCCAAGGCCTGTGAGTAATCAGTGGAATTATGTCAGACTTGTTCTAAAAAAAGGTGCAAAACTCTCTTCAGCATTTTTGCGGTGGATCAAAGGGAAGACAGGGACTACACTTAATGTCTTTCCTTGTCCTCATGTGTCCCAACATTTCTCTTGCTTGCTGGTTGAAAATGGTGCTAAAAGTTAATGTGTCTCAAACATAATTGTGCATACACAAGAGACACAATCCCACATTTTTGCCAGGAACTCCTGCTGTCTGCAGCCAAATATTTAGCACCTGTGATGAAAAAGAGAGCAACTCATCTACAGATGAGGATTCCCAGTAGTCAACACAGGAGCAGTCAAGAATGTATCCAAGGTTTTGTGTGCTTAGATAGACACAGAAGGAGACTCCACCACTTCTCTGCGCAGCCTGTCCCAGTGCTCCATCACCCTTACTGTCAAGAAGTCCTTCCGCATGTTTATATGGAACGTCCTATGTTCATAACTGCACTGTATAAGGCAGTGCTTGTGGGAGCACAAATTAGTGCAGCCGCGGCCTGTCGGCCTTCAGAAGCATAGAAAGCGCTCTGGTGATTTCTGTGGGTCCTCATGCGTCCTGTGCCGGTGTCAAACGCAACCCGTGCAGGATCCAGGAATGCTGTCTGTGTATTGGCTGGGAGCTCCCTCATGGCAGTGGACTTCTTAGCTAATCAGAACTGAGAGCAGTCCAGAAACCAAACCAAGACCTTGCATTTTTAGGGCTCTGGATATTTGTTAGCTTATTTTTATGGAAGAAATAATCACTTTACCTCTGCCCCTCAATTTATTTTCAGATACTTACATTTTCAAAAGTTGTATATAATAGTATTTATAAGTAACAACATCTGGTCATTGGGGTGTACTGTCTCAGTAATTTTATGAGAAAAGATTGGCTTTTTGCCCCTCATTAGTCTGATGAACTTTGCAAAATCTTAATACTACGGTCCGCAGCAGCAGGACGTAGAACTTTTGGCTTTGGAATCAAATTTGGCTGAATGGTAGTGCTTCTGTAGCCAAAAGTATGACAAATTGACCTTTTACTGAATGGAACATTTATCTGTTTTGCTTCTATGAAACTATTTTTATTAGAACATTTGAGTTATGTGCTCTCTTTCCTGATAAATGTAAGTTTTAAATAGCAGCTGCAGAGTAAAAGTTGTTGAAATTTAGAGATTTTATGAGATAACACTTCCAGTGTGAAGTCTGGGCCTAGAAGATTAAGAGGCCTGAAAAACCCAAGCCCCAACACGAAAAATATTGTAAAAACATACTTAGAATTTCATGGTGGCTTAATTTAAAAATAGCACATTTTGACATTGGAAACAAAATCAGGAAGAAATGTGCTCTCTAATTATTGTGTGTAGCAGTCTGCAATAGGGCATTGTTTCAGTCGGCATACAGTATTTTTTAAAAAACCCATCACACACATACACAATGGTTTAGGGAAAAGACGAGTGAGACAATTCAGCCAAATGTGCAGTGCTAACCAGTTGCAGCAGTGCAAGAGCATTCAAACAGCAAGATGGAAAATCTAGAATGCCATCTTTAAAAAGAATCCATTTTCCTTCTTCAGACAGGATACCAGTCTGAGGCTGCTGGCATCACTTAAGCAATGGCAGTGCTCAGTATTAGCATTTGATTTTAAAGTGATTTTTATTTTATTGTTACAAAATCAACCTTTTGTATATCTTTTCATCGGGAAAAGATACTTTTTGTAAAGGAAACAGAATAATGCTCTAAGTTGTCCCAGCTTTGTGTTTCACGGTAGGAACTAATGAGTACAGAAAATCATTTAGTACTTTTGAATAATTAGATTTACTTGAAAGATGTGATGATAGCGTTGCTGTCCAAATGTTAAATCTTGTGGTTCTAAGTTCTCTTCAGGCACCCTAATATTTCTTTTCTGTTGCTCAAGCCTGGGCAGCTGTGCACACACTTATTGTGAAAAGTACATCAAAACTAAATAAGGTTTATTTAATTTAATGTAAAACATTGAGCATAGGAAGTTAACTAGTTGGAATGTGGGATTTTCGAAATACTCAACACTGACCTCTATTTAACAGTTAACTTACCTGGTAATGTCATTGATTTCAGTGGGAGAAGAGAGGAGCCATCATCTCTCTGTCTTGTTTCTGAAACCTGTGTACAATAAGGAAGGATACGATAATTTTTCTGACGCACAACAGGGTTTTAATATCTATGTATTTAACAAGAAAACCTGAATATTCATATTGAGAGCGTGACTTTGAAGTTAATAATGTGTGCTGATAATTCTGATTAGGATCATTTTATACTGTTGCCGCACCAAAAATGTTTGACAAATCCATACTGAGGTTATTTCTATAAGAAACTCAAGTTGCTTACACAGAAAATGGCACGTAGCTGCTGTACTTCAGAGCACTGGCAAATCTGAGAAATGCTAAAGATCCATTCTCCCTATGGAGTTAAAAATCAGGCTTCTATGTTAAATTTGACTCTGTGTGTTTGTAATCAAGGGGAAACAGGGTACTTCATAGCAGTGGTAATCAAAGGCTGTAATCTTTCATCAGCCAAATTGATGATCTTTTATTTGAGCATGTGAGAGGGCAGACAAAGTCAAGCTAAGATGGCTGTGGTTATGAGGACATTCAGATGCTATCTGACAAATACTTTCTTATTTCTGAAAAAAGTATGCACAATTGCCTTGCAAAACATATATGAACTTTAGCTAATTGGGATTTTGTATGCAAACTGGAAGCAGATGGTAACTTCTATCAGGCTATTCCCAGTCAAGAACAGGTATTAAAAATAAGGACATTCCTGGTAGTAGAAATAACCTCAGAATTGGAACATCATTCTGTAATAAATGAAGGTATTTCATGCATACATATACAAATAAAACACGCAAAGATTGAAAAAAAAATCATATCTCACGACTTTAAATATGCCTTAAGTGATGGAGAATGTTTTCTTACACTTAAATGGTGTCTTCTCACCTTTCAGCTCAATCCCTGCAGGATTTCATAGAAAATCTACTGGGCTCTAAATTTGCCATGAAATGACCTCCGACTCAGAGTTGTAAGGGGAAGGAGCAGAATGAGTCTGACTTTCCAGACAAAATATTAATGAGAGCCATTACTGTATTGCCACAGAGAAACCAAATGTACATACAGGAATTCTGGCTCAATAGAGATTGAAATATCAAATCAGTTAAATCTCCTCGCTGAATTGATTTTTTTGATCACTGAAAATGTCAGTCTAACAATAGCTCTTGAATGCATTCTCTTCACAGAGCTTCCCTTCATGAATTGTAAACTTTAAAACAGGAAGAAAATTGGTCTTTCATTTTAAAGATCAGCAATCACGATTCCTGTCTTGTTCCATATAGAAAATGTTTAACTGTGGCTGGAGTGAACTTACAAAAAATCACTGAGGTAGATGTAATTTAATGCTATCGTTTTATAGAGACGGCTGCTTCACTTTGGTTGCTGTCATTCTGGGTTTGTATATATCGAGTTTCTGCGTAATGTAGGATAAGCTGTTCCAAAAAAGTACTAAGCAACACTAATTCTGTTTTACTAACAAATATTTGTCTGTCTCCTACTCACTAATTGTCTTACTCTTTTAAGGGGTTTAATCTTACACAAGTTTACTTCTTTAAAGGTCTGTGTGAGATTGAAAGGGATTGATCACTGGTGTGGAACATATTGACAGTGACAGTTATATAGGGACAAATTCTGTCACAGTTTACATACTGTCCAGACCCATTGCACCGAGTGAAAATCAGAGCATTTGGCCCTTGGCCTCTTTGGGAGCAAGGGGACTATTAAAGTTGAAAGTCCCTTATCTGTTCTCACTCAGATAATTCTTTAGGAGGATTCTATTTTTAGGAAAACGTTTGTAAGTGAATTTTGTTAATTTTTATTACACATTTTATACCTGAACACCTTTTAGGCATCCGTGGTCATTATTAATAGCATCAAATTGAAATAAACTAAACTAAATTATGGAGCAACAGAGAATCAAGTGAGCTGTATTGGGTGGTTTGTAAGTTATCACACAGCTGAATGGCCAAACATAACACAATGTTGGATCGTGCCTGGAAATAGTCAGAAAAATACTTTTATCAGTTCTTCAGCATTTCTGAAATACTCAGTTGAAAATTAAAACCTGAATGTTAGGTGTTTCATATTGAAAAGTAAACATGCAGAGAAAAATACACACTAGTGAAAAGTATCACTTCACTGACAATCCACTTTTGCCATTAAAAAAACAAGAAACTAACACAATGCAGAGCTATTGATGAGTTCTTATTACAAGTAATCTCTCTATCTAGAGTAACTACACATAAGGCTACTAATAATAAAAAATCACAACCCTTCTTTGTTGGACTAAATTATATCCCCACTAATATGATTTCCTAGATAGACTTTCTGCATGCTGGATAGGAAATCTTGTGGCTCAAAGATAAAACAGGCTTAAGTGGTAGTAATTTCTTTCCTTGTAACCCAAGACTGACTTGCTTCTTATCAGAGGGAACCTTAAATTGTTTCCAACAAAAAGCAGAGGTAGGTAGTAGAGATCTTAGATCAAAGGCATGGCTAGGCCTGCACATGGGAGCCAGTTGCCTGATAGGCAAACTTGTTAAGTGCTGCCTCCTGCAATAGGATACATTCTGAGCATGATTTAGAATTAAGCTTCTGAAGAGAATGAAGAAGAAGGGGACAGCCTGAAAAAGACACGTTTTATGTATTGTTAGTTTTCACTTTTTCCAAGTGCTCCAATTAAAGTTGTTTAAAACCTAATGGTTCAGTTTTGAAACTCTCGAGAGACAGCAGCTTCCTTAAAGAGATTACTGCTTTAAATATATCCTACTGCTTAGTGGTTTATCGGGCAAGTGAGTGAAAAGTGCACTGTGACTCTACTCTGACTGTTGTCGCTTTTTGTTGTTTTAGTTAAGCATATTCTCATTTAATGTGCTGTATCTTTTACGTTGGACAAACAGCAAAAATGTTAAGCTTAGTATCTCATGTAACTCACTGATACTAAACATTCCCCGCTCATGCACAGCCAATCTGGCATATGTACTTGCCAACAGATATAAAAGTACTGCTTGTGTTTGTGTGCATCATATTGGGTCTGGCTTCAAAAGTTGCAATATTTCGTGTTTCCTGACAGATCAGCAGGGAGATTGCAAAATTTAACTACCAGCTACTACTACTGCCATGTTATGCTCATCCCTTCTCACGTGTTCAGAGCCTAAACCGACCAGCTGTACAAAACAGCTTGATATTTAAGTGCACACAGCAGGTATAGGCAAAGGGACTTTGCACAGCAGTGGCTGGCATGGTCACAAGATCAGTGAAAGAGGTGCAATAATAGTACTGAACTGGCTGAGGCTGCATTATCCTCTGTCTGCATAAACACATATGGACACATTTTTTGTCGCTCAGTTGCCACATAAAAATCACAAATTTTGTCTCCGAAAATCTTAGGAAAGCTGGAAGTCTGCCTCTGTTCTTTCTTAGAAACCAAGATAATAAACCTGAAAAAAAGTTCAGGGAAAAGCCACGTGGATGATTACAGGAGATAACAGAATGACCTGAATAAAAGTGCTAGAAATCTCTGAAAGATTGTGCTTTAAAAAGAGGTGAGAGAAGTCCATAAAATATTAATGCAACTGATGCAGTGGATAGGAATCAATTGTTCATTGTCTCACACTGTAAGAGCCAGAGTTCAAATGAAGCTAGCCAGGAGCATGTTCAGCATCGACTAAAGGAGATGCTTCTTTACCTGAGAGGTTGTGGAAGTCTTTGTTACTGGATGTTCCACATGGGAAAACTTTGGATGGGTTAGAGCAGAGTCTGGACAAGTTCATAAATAAGAAATCCATCACTGGTTAGTAAGAGCACAGACCTCACGTTCAGCTCAGGAAGCTGTTTGTCGAAAAATCGGGCACTGGGGAAATGTCTTCTACACTTGGCTTTTGCTCAGTACTGAGAGCCCACTTTCAGATACAAAATACTGAATAGATGTGGATTTAGTCTGATCCACTGTGGTTTTTTTATGTTAGCATATGCTATGTTTGTCTGTGTTTTTATTCTGAAACAAGGTTTTAAATTGGTTTTAGCTAACTGAAAACCTGCTACTAACTCAGGAGCATTATGTTATACTTCTTGGCTAGTGTAGGGCTTGGGAGGGAAAGAGGAAGGGTGCATTAAATATATTGCTTTGCTTGTTAAATAGTGCAGGTGACAGCTTAGGATTTATTGTCTACATGATATATATTATTCACAAATGAAGTTCTGGTCTAGCCTGTCTTGTTAGAACAACTTTCCTGGGAGAATAATAAATCCAGAGGCCAGTAGCATACAGATCACAGAACAGTTGGGACAAGGAATTTCTGATTCATCTGATGAATTCAGTCATTTGTTTTTAGTTGAAATGCTGCTATTCAGACCCAACTGTACTTTGATTTCAGTATCTTTTTGTCCCACTTTTCATTACCGTCACCTTAAAAAGATTTTAAGCCCAACCAGCAGACGTTTCCCTGATACCATTTTCTTTAGAGAAATAAGCTGCAATACTGGAAGTAGGGAAGTTTTTGAATTCTTATTTCAGCTTTGTGACCGATTCACATGACTTTGAATATATCATGTAAATATCTGTGCTGTGTCTAAATTGAAGATAACAGGAATTATAGGAATGCTTTTAAGGTAAAGTATGTAAAATTCTATGAAGACTTAAATTAGGATTTATTAGTGTTTTTGTAATAGTAGGGATGGGAAGATCATGCACGTGTCTTAGGTGCACAGAACTATTTATGTTTTATGGTTAGCAGAAATTGACCTCAGTGTGGATCAGAGTACATGGGATGGAAGTATAGTCTGTGTGCAGATGGGGTTTAGTCTTTCAACAGTATTCCTTGTAGTACCTCATGAAAAAGGAATGTCTGCTTCCACCCAGCCCTAGAAGAACACCTATCAGGACCTATTCCTGCTACTCAGAATTCCGTAGGAACAGAACTGTTTGTTTTATATGCGTTGTAGTTGTTCTTTTAGCCTAGTGGGGAGTGGCTGCTGCCTCTGAGCCACTGCCCTGGCAGGTGGTGCTGTGGTGTGGCCTGGGTGAGTTCCCCCAGATCTGGCTGTGAGCACTCCGATTGCTCTGCAGCAGCTGTGGTACAGCCAGGGGAAAGAATCATGCCTGCCTAGCTGCTGTTCAGCCATACACTTGGGCTCCTGAAAACTGTGCAGTGAAATCTGGGATCTGAGAAACTCTATTTCTACAGGTGAGACCTACCTATAGTGAGAGACGAATAACAAAGGAGTGAAACAGCCCCTGCCCAAGGTCTGGGTGTTGTGAGTTGAATAGAAACGAGGCACTGCTCTGAGACGGGCACATGTTAGTTCCTCTCACTGCAAGGTTCTGGCACTTTTCTTCCTTAGAGCAGTTTTATGTGGTTGCCTTAAGAGAACTCAAGTACCAATATATGCTCTTTTTTTTTTCTTTTTTTTTTTTTCCCAATTTCTAGGAATGATCAAATGTATTCATAGGAATCCCAAGTAGAAATTGCTAATTACCTAGAAAGGGAAGATACTCCTCATTTTATTGAGGAAGTAGAGCCACGATGAATTAAAAGGACTTTTCCTGAATCGCAGGAAACTTAATGTGGAGCTAGAAATTGAGCCCAGACTTCCTGGTTCAGTTCACGGTTTTAGTCCATCCTTTTCCAAGTATCAAGTATGTACACAAGACTCTCCAATTTAATCTTCATATTAGCTTCCAGTGCTACAATTCAGTTCCTCTGAACTTTGCCCTCTCATTCATTTTAGCAAAAAGGCAAACATTTGGCCATTTGTTTCAATAGTGAGTAGAAGCTGTTTTATATACAGATGACGCTCTCCCCTCCATTCACATGCTTCTCATCCTAGTATTAGAAGGCCTGCCTGTGTCAGCAAGGGCCTGTTTAAATTAGAAACCAAATCATGTTTCAGGGAAGCCTTGGGCTGTCTTGTGGAAAGGGTTCTTCTCAACCCTTGCCAGTTACTACTTGGTGGTCCTGCCAATCCTTGCTGAGTTTCAAAACAAAAGTTGCTCAAGCTCAAAGAGCACTGCTAGCCCAGCATAGGCAGCTGGATGGCTGGTGAGCTGGGATGGAGCAAGGCCCAGTGCTTAACCAGGCACAGCTCACCAGGCCATGTAAAGGGACAGGAGAGTGGCACTGTCCTCACTGTTAACATTCCTCTTCTGTGAGACTTTTCCTGATATTTATTTAATAAACCCAGGCTCAGAAAGTCTAAATGATTTGAGCAATCAAGTGGTTGCAATTTGGATTTGTATATGGAGAGGACACGCAGCCAGGCTAAGTGAAGGCTGAAATGCGCCACTTCTGACTTCTGCAAAACCAGCTGTGTCCAAGAGTGGAATATGCAGTGACAGTGCTTAGGAGATGTGCTTCAGGCCAGGTTTGCAAAGCCACACCTCCTATTTAATTGTACATCACCAGTATCTGGTATGATCACTGTGGAGAAGTTTCTGTTGCTGCCAGTGAATAATATTCATCAACTCCAGTTTGATGTCTCCTGCCAGTTGCTGCAAAAGTCAAGGACGTGGTAATGCTCTGTTCTCAGAGACAGGTTCTACTGAACTGTCTGAAATATGCCTGCATTCCCATGTCCCAGCAACAGATGCTTGTAAACAGGCACTCCTTCACATGTAGGAAGGAATTCATCCAGAGACTGCTTTCTGTAAAGGTTTATTCTTCCTTTCTGTAGAAACTTGCTGAGAATTTTCGCATGAAGTGGAGAAAAAAAGCAGCATCACATGCATTACCACTGCAGAATTATTTCCAACTTGTAGTGAAGCAGGAACAAATGCTGAGTGGATGAAGAGGTCCAAGGTTCAAACTGGAAATGGAACTTCTTGCTATGGATGTGGGACAGGAGAGGAAAAACAAATGCCGATTAACCTGATCTTCAGTAAAAGGCACAGAGAAATTATTTTCACTAAAAAGTAAAAAATTAAAATGAGTAATGTTTTTGTATGTTAGGAAAAAAAGTATTATCTGTACTTCAGTTCATTGAAAAAATACACAAAGGAAAGGCAGCACAGAAAAGAAGAGCATTTTTGCTGCTTGTACTTGCCATGTTCTGTCATTGGTGCTCTTGCTCTTGTGAGTGGCCCTTTACCCTGTACAACATCCATATGAGGAGGACGTATTGGTCTTTTCACCTGTATAAGGGGATCTGCTTAAACAGAAACACCAGCATGAGAGATTTGATGACGACTTAAAACCCCCTTGATGTTTGATTCAGAGAGATGTAGTCTGCACAGTTTTGGAGTAATTTGTAAATGTTCTTTTGATAACTTTTGCTTATCAGCTTTGAGGTTTATTGACCGTAACTGCATTGTGATCTGAGTAAAATGGTTGTTACTGCATTTGCAAGCAGCTCAGCCTGATTACACTCATCTAAGCACCACATTTACAACTTTGTCTGTGGTGCCATTACAGAAATTAAGTGAGCCAGCAGGAAGACACACTGCACGTATCTCACTCTTAGCATGCTGATTTACTGCCTCTGTCTGCTGTCTTTTACAGTTCTGTACTGGCTAATGTCCCTGCCTTGCTGGTTAGCTTGTTTAAGTCGTGTGATGCTTCATCTGGAGTGAGGAATCTGAATCTGACTTTGCCACCAGACTGAGAAACAGACAGCAACTTTATTTCAAAGTTCTTTTTTCATCTTTCCTGTGGTTACCTTGCACTTAGAAAACAAACTGGTACGGGTCACGGTATGGGGATGTGTGCTTTCCTTTGACTTTCTTCATTCTGAAAAAGTCTGTGTTCCTCAGCTATTCTCCACGGCTTCTCTCGCGTTCTGTTTTGACTTGGCCTGATGGCTGAAAGCTTTCCTGTAAATTATTACTTTTGACAGTTACGATAGTGATATTCCACACTCCCATAGTATCCTCTGACCTGCAGGTATCACAATGCACAAAGATATGCCTAAAACGTCACAAAAGAATGTGAATCACATACACTTACAAATTATGTCAGATAAACAATGTAAGCGGAGTACAGTATCTCAAAGAGAAATGACAAGCATCACTGATTAGAGTATTTACAGTGAGAAAGGGTTTCTGAGTTAGCTTCAACCCATAACTTCTGATTATTGAGTCGGTGCATTAAAACAGTGTAATTTGCCATAATTCTGTAAGCTAACAAGATAAGTGCACATATGGATTCAACTAATAAATCAACAGAATATTAGTTATTGGGGTGGAGGAGTGTGAGGTGAATGAGGAAGGTGGGTGAGGACAGCTACTAGTGTTAAGAATCTAAATAAAGTTACTCTGAAAAGCTGGCTGTGGTGGGCCCAGTGGAGGCTGCATAGTTGATTCTCTTCTTCTTTAGAATAAAAGGAAAAAGAGGCCACGTGGCAACCTGGTTCATACCAGCTTCTACTACTCAGCGTGTGAAAATGGTCTCAGAGCTGTCATTATCTCCTTCACTTTCTGGTTCATATGCAAGCAGTGCAAAAGTATCATCATTCATGTTGGCTGAAGCTTCACACTTAATGGTTTTTTTTCAGGTGGAACTTGCAGAAATTTGCACCAAGAGTGAACGTTACATTGGCACAGAAGGTGGAGGAATGGACCAGTCAATCTCTTTTCTGGCAGAAGAAGGAACTGTATGTGAATCTTTGTAATCTAAGACAACAGTTTAACATTAATTAATGTAAACAGCAATGTCTTCATGTGTACCTGGCAGAATGACAAGAAACTGGAATACCTTGGCAAGCAGGATAAGCACCACTGCAGATGAAATAGGAATGATATGTATAATCTTTTGTACAGTTGAGTATGCCAGTTTGAAGGACTAAGATGGTAAAAAATAGAAATGGAGAGAAGGAGGAAAGATGTGGGGAAAGATGCATGAGGTCCAGGTTCCACACTATTCAGCTAATTGATCACTGAACTTAGAAGACTTCCCATATAATGAAATCTGAATAGTCGGTATGCCTTGTATTCAGTGTAAATGGGATAATTATTACAAAAATGCTTTCTTGAAACTTTCTGTAACCGAACATTTCTAGGAAGTTTTGCCAGGTCGAGTTAGAAAGACAATGGAGATTTTTTCCCCAGTTCTGCTAATTCCAGAATTGGCTGAATTGTGTCGTAGAAGGTATTCAGCTGTCTTAAATGTGGTGACAGAAGGTGGACTAGCCACCACATGCAGGACCTGCCACGTTATGCACGAGTGCTTGCAGTTGAATTTACAGTGGTGTACATCCACGGCTGCAAGACACACAGGATTGTGAGTGTTGAAAACTAAAATGTGTCAAAATACATTTACTGAAATTAATGTAGCTTTTCATAGGAGACCTTTACTTTGCTTATAAATTAAAGTAATTTTATTATCTGTACAGATTATGTGCCCTAATGCTGTATCTTGAATGAGTTTACACAGAAAACAAGCTGTTTTTCATGTAATTCATCATGACATATTTCCTTTCAATTTCACATTACCCTTGCCTATGCTACACCTTTCCTTCACACCTCATACTGCTCCTCGTAAAGTGAAGGAAGTTGCATATTTTGCTGGCATACACACAGAGGATCATGTAAGAGGGATTTTCCTGATGTATGTTGGTGGTGGTTAACAAAACAAAGGAAAGATTAAAAGAGAAATTGTGAACCAAGCAGAAAACATCTTTGCTTCAGTACAATTGCAGATGAATGCAGTTCTGGCCACCCATTTCAAAGAAGTTACACTAGAGCTAGACAAGTTGGAACATTGGCTGAAAAATTTAAAACGTCACCTTGGAAAAACAGTGTCTTGGAGGGCGGTATTTTGAAGCCAATGTAAGATAGTGAATGGACAAGAGAAGGTAAATTGAGAATGCATTGTTTTTCGTAACCAAAGAACTAATAGAAACACAATAACATTAACAAGCAGCTTGTTCAAAAACAAACAAGGAAGTTGTTTTTTCAAAGCATTCATTGTTAAATTGAGAAATACCATACATTCTGGAAGACAAAAGTTTAAAAAGGGTTCAAAAAGGACCTTCTTGGGTGCTAATAAAACATTGGCCTACGTGTTTCTATTAAACAAAATGTGATGAATCTTCCAGTAGAACTGCCATAACCTTTCCTTATGGGAAGCTGGAAAAATACATCGGAAAAAAGAAGAAAAGGAAAAAAAAGGTTGCTATATGTATGTCTTATTTTCATATTCCTTCTAAATATCAATTCAAGGCTGCTGTCAAAAACAGGAGACTGGACCAGCTCAGAGGTACATTCTGAACGTTGTAGCTCTTAGAGGGTATACTGAAATGTAAGCAAGCTTGTCTGTCTTGATAGTAATTTTGTGACGTGGTCCAGAATCTCAATGGCAGGGAGTAACACACATGCTGTACATAATGTACAAGCAGATTTGTCATTGTTTATTCAGCACTCTAGCTGCTCAAGGAACTCTCTGGGGGTGAAAAATGCCAAAACCAGTAAAGGCATCCTTGCTTGCAGAGTTACAGTCTATACTAAGTAGCGAAAGCAGGGCACATGATTTACAACTTGTCCTAATGAGAAACCAGATGTGAATTTAATCTCTTGATTACATTACATCCTGAATTATTTAATTAATGGATGCCTAGCTTATTCCATGAAAAGGTCACAAAATGTTGGGAACATCTTGCACGGCCTATGTAAAGCATCTGTGAGGCAAGACAGTCTCTTATATCAGAAGAAAGAAGATAGCAACTACTTTTTATATAGTTTTATTTCGTTTCTCTGATTGTTGGTATGTAACACGATCACCATCTGCAGTCAACCCTACGATTTTGGTAATATGCTGTACCTCAGTGAATTAAATCTTCTTGACATAGTGGAAAAATAGAAAAATAAGGGGGAGACAGATATTGGTGGAGGGAAGGGAATGTGAAGCTGCTTGATTCTAGTAGCACACACATTAGCTTCAGCCAGGTCTGGTACTTTTCTGTAGATCAAAGGAAAACTGTTGTCTTAAACAGGCAAGAAAAATAGGTTGGGTGGGGTTCTGTGAAATGCTGAAGAAACCCAAAGACTTAAGGGAAACATTCTAAAATCCAACTACAAGGGAAGGGGTTGAAATGTATGTGCAACTCAGCCAATGAGGTTAGATCTCTTTTCTTGCTGTTTCATGTCAGTTTCCTTCATTAAGTGTCCCTGGATTTCCAAGAGAAAAAACATGCAAATTTGTATTTGATTTATAGAACTAAGTGCACTGCTAGCTAGTAGTAAATTAAAACTAACCAGTCATTTTTCTTTCGATAGGCCAAGTTGATAGAGTTCAGTCCTCTGAGGGCAACTGATGTTAGACTTCCAAGCGGAGCAGCGTTTGTTATTGCTAACAGTTGTG
The DNA here is from genome assembly GCF_023343835.1 of Lagopus muta. Lineage (NCBI taxonomy): Eukaryota > Metazoa > Chordata > Aves > Galliformes > Phasianidae > Lagopus > Lagopus muta. The sequence continues at coordinate 9,904,549 of NC_064442.1, read as the reverse complement.
TTGAAATGAATAAAGCAGCAACTTCTCATTACAATATTAGGGTAATGGAGTGTCGTCTGGCTACAAAGGTAACGTATGGCTTATGTCAAACTCTAATGAAACCTTCATCTAAATATGTGCCTTTCTCCACTTCTGACCAATCATATCTTTACTTAACACCTGGCTAGATGCTATGTTAAGGAGCATTTTTCTTTCCAGCACCAGACACTTCCATCTCTGCAGAAACAATTCCTGCCGAGTTTAATGGAAGTGCAAGGACTATGCCCTTATATAGAAGATTATGTGATTTTAATTCTATTTAATTTATTTTGTGTTATATTTGAATGGAGGAAATATGCCTATTTTTCAGCAAAAAATGCTCTGAGTTAATGAGATAGACTGTTTCTAATTAAAGCTGAATAATGACAAATAATGGAAAGCAACCAGTGTGGTCACATGTTTACATGTATATATGGCAATAGATGTGTATTTTCGAGGATTTAGAAGACATCAAAGCTACTAGTTGGAGGCCTGGAAGTAATACTGGAAATGCTGAATAGCAGCATGCATGTTAGTGTAAAACCCAGCATTTAAGTTAAACTGCCTGTTTACAGTTGGCAATTATCTCTAAAATATATGGAATCTGAGCATGACAAATCTAAGTTCTGCTTTAATTGTGGATTCTGTAGATCATACATTTGGGAATATGAGGATGTAGGGTTTGATTCGAGTCTGTTATAAAAATACAGTGGATTTTTTATTAAGTTAAATGAGGACTAAGCATAAAGATTCACTGCAGTAATAGCCCACATGGAGTGCTGCGTTAAAGAAACAAATTTGGGTCACATAGCGTAGATGAAAGTTTTAAAAAGTACAGTGTGGAACTCCTTGTCACAAACCGGTTGGCCAAAATACAGGTTAGACTCTTGCACTTAATCTAAACAAACAGGTACTTTAAGCACCTGTTGGCAGAATGGTTCTGTGAAAGAAAATGCCATAGTTAATGTTAAATAATGAAAAAAAACCTGCTGAATACCTTAAAAGATACTGACAAAATGTAATGTAAAATATGAAAGTTGGGATATTTTTACAGGAGGGAAGTAAAACAGGTGGCTTTTAAAATGGGATTTCAACTCAAGTATGAAAAACAGCTACACTTTAGGTGTATATTAGATATGGAAAAAATAATAGCACCAATGAGCACATTTTAAGTTGTCAATGAAGTTAATAAAAAGACTCCTATGCCTTTAGAAAAATGAAGGTAAAGACCTCACCGTGTGCTAGATCATGCATAACTGATAAACATCAAATTCAGGATAATTGATTGACTACATCTTTTAGGAAGAGTTTATTTTGGAAATTATTATGCATAAGGCACAAGGAGCCTTTGGAGATGGTATGTTTTGAAAGGCAAACTGTAACTGTAAATGCCTTGGAAGACCTTTTAAGGTATTGTTCTATATGCCTTTATTTGCAAATCAAATCACAGTTTTCTAAATTGCTTTAAATTTATTGAGCCTCTTTATTAAAATGATGGCAATGAACAATTTCAATTTTTTTACACTACTGTTAGCTATGATGCAGTCTTTAAATGGGTACCTTTAGCAGATCCATGACTTTAAGTAGACTAACAACATACACCTGTCTATTTTAAAACATATGCTACCCAGATGGAAAGTTGCACACACTACAAAAATATTTTGAGTCAGGAAAAGACTGTCTTTAGGAAGAGGTCACAGTGGGGTGAAGGAGGGCAGGCATGTAAGTGGAAGCAGGGAAGTCATTTATGCACCATTAAGCTAATGGAAATATGAAATAACATTCTGGACTTCACAAGTCTTTTGCTTTACAAGAAATTCTCATTGGATTTTTCTAGGATGGGCTTTTTTTTTTTCTTCTTCCACTTTAGGTCATTCTAATATTGCTTACTTGTTTGCAGAAAGCTCTCTGTAAGTAAAGATGCCAACACCATGTATTTCAACTGGCACTGGTGCAGAATGTTTTGATATCAATCCGTCTTACAGTAAGCTCCTGAACATCCTAACCTGTCCTTCTCAGGTTCTGCACCCTTCCCTTCTAGGCAGTCATTCATTTGCTTGCTTCATTTGTTCTGGGGAGCTTCTTCTTCTTCTGTCTTTGCTTTTGTCTCTCATCGCTTTCCTGTGCACCATTAAACAGTATGTTTAAAGTCAATTATGTTCCTCAGAACACTCAATTCTACAGGAAATTAACTGTGCTTTATGTATCAGAGCACTTGTGCAGTGCACACTGCAGGATGACTGAGCATTAATGCATGCTCTGCAATCCCCATACTTTACAGTGTGTGGTTCACTCCAGTTTCAGCTAGAGTGGAGCCAAGAATTTCTGCAACTGGGATGCCATGTACTTATTGAGCTGATGTTTGCTAAATGTGGAAAAACACTCAGGTGGTATTACAGAAATGTAAAGTATAAGAAAGGGATGTTGCTATAGAAGGGCGAAGCATTCCTATACTTACTCTAGTCAGGCTTTCTTTTATTTATATTTGTCCCATCATTCTCTTAGTACAGTGCTCCAGTGTGCCTGTGTTGAACAATAAAAGACAATGATGACTACAGATGCTATATCCTGACAGTTAAGAGCCAGCTGGATGCTGTCCACATCTTTAATTCATCTAGTCAGAGATCAGCAAGAAAATATCCAATTCTGGGATCAGTACTGGGTTTACTTTTGTACATAAAATAGATGGGATTGTTCCCATCTCTGTTCTGCATCCATTACAATTTGAGCTGCTGCAGATAGATATTTGTTAAAAACAAAACAAAAACATTTATTTGCTCATAACGTTTTTTCCAATGCTGTTATAGTTGAAACTTTGTTATAAGCAACATGAAACTTTTCCCAGCAAGGCCTGCTCACAGAGCTGAAGGGATCAGTTTCCATCTGGAACATTTTACCTGTAAAACTCAGTGCAGTCAGCTTTTCTAAACTGCAGCATCTCCACTGAAGAATAGAAATGACAGTAGATGCTACAAAACCTGTGACAAATACTCTAACTGGATTATGTGTTTTACAAGTAGAAACGTTTTTGTTGCCTTGTAGAACATTATATTATTTTTTTCTAAATTCTTATTTCTGTATAACTTGTGATAATAAAGTCCAGGGGCTGCTGAACATTAGGATTACAATTATTAGGGAAGAAGTTTTTACATTCATATCATAAACACACACCAACACAGGAGGTAACGAATATTTACATAAAATAACTGAAGCAATAATTGTTATTGTAACTGAGCCATAAGTAAGGTAACATACCATTAAGTTGAGGCTATGGAGTTCTAGAAGCTCTATAAAAAAAATAGGCCAGAAATAACTAAATCAGTCTCTCACAAGAAAATTGTCTCACCTTGATTTCTGCATTAGTCACTACACACTGCTGCTGCTTCTTTCACTACCACTGAACACAAAACTGTTTTAAATGGCGTCACAGTCAGATGATTAGGATTTTGATTGGATTTTGTCCTGCCCTATTAAGTTTCACATAAATCTTAGCAAGTCACTAGATGGCACCAAAAGTAGTTAACTTTTATGTACCATAATAAAGCAA